>NC_136486.1:126038724-126118724 GCF_053919585.1 Euprymna scolopes | reverse complement strand
ACGGCATATCAACCTTTTTTGGGTTATTTAATGTCGAATTCAGTAATTTTATTAACATATTATATGCTTCAAGTTCTTTATAACTTCAAACATGTATTTATGGTGTATGGTTTGATCGTTTTGTAGCGGAAAAAATTGTTTTTGTTTTTGCCTTTGTAGAACATGATTGAGTTTTACAAAGGAAAGGAGAAAAACAGTAGCATTAATGTTTGGTGCATTTTAGTCCAAGAAATCAATATCTTCAGATAGCCTGATCTAGTAGCAGCAGAAAAAACAAACATTGATTAACAAAGCTTTAGTATAATACCACAAGTAAATTTGAAGTAAAATTTTGTGGATTTTGTTATCAGAAGAAACAAAATTGAACGAAAGCCAACAACTACAGAATTGCCACTGGAGTAAGAATTATTCTGTCTGAAATTTAAACAAAAAAAAATTTTTTGTTTAAATTTCTGCCGATCAGACAACCAAGCTCAGTTCAACTACAGACCTGGTCGTATTAACTCTTTTCAAACAGGTGGTTTGAAAAGCTTGTTTAATTTTCTCCTTAATTTTCAAAATGCCTAAAAGATGTTAGTCATCAAAGAGCTGTTCTTAGAAGCAGCTCTAAGTAATACAAGAAACCATTTTGTAGTTTAAAATAAAAAGGACGATTAAACAAAAGTAACGGTGGAGGCGAAAAAAATCAAGGATCATCAGCTTTGAAACGTATAGAGTGTTTTACGCATTGACCACTCGATTTGTAAGTGTAAGTGAAAAAAAAAATAACCAGTGTTTGTAGTTAGATGTTTCTATATATGGCATCCATTTGCACATGAAGAACACCTATTTTAATAAGGACGAATTGAGGAAGGTAGGTAGTTGGATTTTTAACAGCTGAGAGAGAACGTTGAAGCTAAGATTTATCGATGTTCACTGTATAGTTGTTGAAGAGGAGTTTCATTAATTTCCTCATGGGACTACACATTGTCTCCCTTTGTACGTGACCATTGGAACTGTAATCACTGAGATCTGGATATAATACATTAAAAAGCAGTTAGGATGCCAAATGGTAACTGCATTGAAAGTTTCTGAAGTCATTAACAACGAGCAGTATTGTTTATAGTCAGCTACCGTACTTCCTAATTTTCTGCGGAGCGCTACCGGAAGTGGTGACAAGGCAAACCAGTTTATTCGCTTTTATTATGTATTGAATACGTTTATTTTTATGATATTTGGAATTTTGTTTAATTTCAATAATTTCATTTGTCATTTTGAGTTCAATAATTGTATCTATATGCTTTAATAAACAAAAAAATTATTATGTAAATTCAAATAAAAAACTTTTATTTTAAAATGAAAAAATTTTTTTTATATAATTTCATGAACATATATTTATTATAATATTTCAAATGAAATACAAACTAATATTTTTTTTTCAATTTTGTTATTAAAAGTGAAAATAAAAACTAATTGTGTTATATTTATTTGTATAATTTTGTTAACTTTTATTGTATCATCTATATATCTATAAAAGTGAAATTGTCTGTCTGCATGTCTCTCTGTGTGTGTACACTTCCCTATCAAACTACTCTGTCAATTTTCAGTCTACACAATCGAAATTTGACATAAGAGGTATTGAGATTTGGAAAATTCTCTTTAATCGGTTTTCGACCAAAAATTTGGCTGTCAAGAATTCAAAGTTCAACAATTTGACCTTTGAAAACTCTACCAAACTCCTCCGCCAATTTTAAAAAGCAGTTAGGATGCCAAATGGTAACTGCATTGAAAGTTTATGAAGTCATTAACAACGAGCAGCATTGTTTATAGTCAGCTACCGTACTTCCTAATCTAAACTTACATCTAAACTTTCAAGTGTTTAACACTTGAAATTTTAGATGTAAGTTACTTGGACATGGATTAAACGTTTTAATTTGATTTGAGCTCAAAACAATAAATGTTAAGGGGTCATAATAGGGGTCAAAGTTAAAAAAAAATTGACCTCTATGGTCTTTACCAAATTACTCAGCCAAATTTTTATCTAAACATTTGAAATTTTACATAAAGTGTATTCAAACATAGGACAAGCTTTTTTTTAATTGGTTTTTAGCCGAAAATTTGGCTGCCAAGGGGGTCAACCTTCAAAAGATTTGACCTTCGCGTTCTCTAGTAAACTATTCAGTTAATTTTGGGTCTAATTATTTGAATTTTTGCATAAAGAATATTCAGACATGCAGCAGGCTTTTTAATCAGTTTTGTGGCGAAAATTTGTCTGCCAAAAGGTCAAAGTTGAAAGAGTTGACCTTTACAGACTCTACCAAACTCTTCCGCCAATTTCAGGTGTGAACACTTGAAATTTTAGATGTAGGTTATCTGGACATGAGTCAAAGTTTTTAAATATATATATAAACACATGCACATAAATTTATGAACTGTACACAGGGCCCGAGCAAAGCTGGACTGAACTCCTAGTTTTCAATGATGTCTTTAACTTATATTTTACTTCAGTAAATCGCTTCACAATAGACGTTTTAGGCGGACATACAAACATACACACTAACAGACGTTTGAAATTTATATATATAGATTTCAGTAAATCGCTTCATAATAGAAATACTGAAAAACAATAAAAATAAAGGAACTGATTTGCTTTGTCTCCGCTTCGGATAAGACTCCACAGAAAATTAGGAAGTACGTTAGCTGACTATAACCTTTGCATTATATCTTGCAGATTTTAGTAAAGAAATTAATTATAAATAAAATTTAAAACTAATTCAAAATCGGGATGAATATGAGTGGGAAGTTTAAAGTATTAAATTAAACATTTTTGAATTTCCATAAGGTTTACTGATAATCACAATGAAAAGAGACGTGAAAAACAAAATAGGGTGAAGGGAAGAGGGTAAGAAATAAAGAGGAAGAAGGAAGAGAAGGAGAAGAAGGAAAACAATATAGTTCAAAATAGAAGATATGAACAAGAAAAAAAGAAAAAAAAAACAAATAAGACAAAGACAAGGGAAGAAAAAAAAGAATATGGTATGAAATAGAAGAGGAAAAGAAAATAGAAAGACAAATAAAAAAGAGAAAGAAAAAGAAAGGGAGAAGAAAAAAACGAGGATGATGAAGAGAGAACAAAAATACTAAAAGACAGAGACAAAATGAAATTGTTCCTTGTATAAGTTCTGAAAAGGATCCAAACACGGTAAAACTCTTAACATTATCATTATTTCTGTGGAAGGTGCTCAACTGAGCTCTAATCTCTGGATTATCCTTGAACGATATTTACAGCAAGTACTCGTCTTCTATCCAGTGAGTAGAAAACTATCAAAGTGTACGGATTTGACAAGCCCTGAAGATGCCTTCAGCAAAAACTTACATATAATTTGCTAAATTAAATTTCTGATGACACATGAAAACAATCGACAGGTGGATTTTATTCTCAAGCATGTGGTGAAGCTCACCAAAGTATGCACATAAATAAGGGCTTGAAAAGTTAAAAATTCTTCAATTCCCTCCAATTTTGTCTAAAGTAGCAACTTGTGTTCAAGTAATCATATACAATGTATCTTTTGCAATCGGCATTATGGTTCAGCATTGAATAATATAAAGCAGATAAATGAAACCATAATTAAGTAATGTGTTAAATTGGCTTAAGATAAGCTGTGAATAACTAGAATAGCAATTCTCTTCTCACCTTGAATGGTATTCTCACAACGCAAGGATTCGTGACGTAATGGTTGAAGTACTTGGAAAATTTCAGTTCTAAATTACACACTTCTTGAACTTGAAGGGTCAATCCACAATGTGGGCGATACTCGAAAATACAATTGCGAATTATTTAGGGCTTCTACTCGGTCATGGCTGACGGAACGAGAGCCTGTTACTCCCATGAATAAAATAAATCTATGCAGATATCAGAGTTCCATAATAGAAAGATTCCCGAGTTTGACAAGATACACAAGAAGAAAGTTGGGCGTTACATAGACTGAAACGTTGTGCAAATAACACTAAAAATGAGAGCAATAGTCTAAATAAGCCAAATAATACGGATTATCAGTCCCTATCTCAAAAATTCATAAACAAAGAGCTAAAAAAAAAAAAAATAGCAAATAGCTAAAAAAAATAGCAAATAGCTAAAAAAAATAGCAAATAGCTAAAAAAAAAATAGCAAATAGCTAAAAAGAAATAGCAAACAGCTAAAACAAAATAGCGAACAGCTAAAATAAAAAGAGTATAAAAAAGTATACAAGTAAAAAGTAAAATGAAATAGGAAAGAATGATGCATTGTGGGATTGCTGTAACAGAATATATTTTTTGTAGTTCAGTGATGAGTGATGAGTTCGCCTAGTTATGAGTCTCGGTGGTGGCACCCAGCTTTCTGTTTAAACATGGCACACTGAATAAAGAAAACAGAACAGCACTGCAGAAAGTTTGGCAAAATCATAAGATCATTTATTACCACAACAGGTGGTCTTACGCAACACGTAACAGGCGAGAGGGCCATTGTTAAAAAATGTTGCTTTCTACAAACAACCGTTCTTAACTTTTTCTGGAGATGTTCTCGCATCTTGAAGTGGTCTGGTGATACTCTGGTGATGCCCGGGATCAACTCCTTGATTGGATGCTCTTAAGACACTATTGTAACGAGATACCCACCCCCAGGATGACCATAAAGAATTAAATAGTAATAATAATAATAATAAGAAGAATTAGATAAAGGTTAAATGTGTGAATGGGAGTGAGGGTTTGGAATACGACTGTGATTGCTTTGCTAATTTTAAGGTTGAGACTAAAATGGATATTGTAAACATTCCATGTTTTTATTTAGAAGTATGCCGACTGAGTCTTTGAAACAATTACAGGGTTACGTCACCTCACCGCTCAAGAGAGGATCGGAGAAAAATATCAGAAAAGATTTGACGATTGAAATGAGCAAACGTTCTTCGGTTTTCCTCGTCTAACTGTGACTGGGGACTTAAATGCACCTGTAAGGTTGTTGTGTAATGAAGGGATGTTGACATTCTAGTTTCAATAACTTGTAAGTTATTAATAAACAGGCATAATTATTTGGACTTTTCATTTTTTCTGCAACACATTTCGATTTGAGGACTAGAAAAGAAAACGACAACACATATATATATATATATATATACTAGCTAGCCGCCCGGCGTTACCCGGTCGTATAATACACTTAAACATGATATTAAATTTATGCAGGTTGCTTACATATTATTATAGAATCAATCACTTATTGATTATTATATATTATGAAGAATAATTTGCCCGGTAGATTAATTCGCAAAAATAATAATAAATAATAATGATATTGTCGTTCATCAAATTCCGTCTGTGTTTGTTTACAATATCATGTAAGCTGATATTTGGGTTTGATGATAAATGCCTTGGAAAAGTCACTGCTAATTAATGTTTAGATTTAAAATGTTCAAATGAAGAAATGAGTTGTGGCGATTTTAAATTGTACCTTCTCTTTTATCGTAAACTGAACTCATTAATAAGAAAAAATTAAAATAAAATGGTGAGGAACACACAGCTTGAAAAGGGGATCATTCGATCTGTAGTCGAACGCTCTACCACTAAGCTATACATCCAGATGACAATAACGCTTCTGCTTTTTTAGAAGAAATGATTCGCTGAGATTTTATTTCCCTTGGCCAGTGTAATGTAAAATATATATTCCCCTATAAAAATACTTTTTTTTTTATCTATAAGAGAGAAATATTTTTAAGATTGTAAAAATATTATTTTTTAATCTATTTTATTTATAAGACAGAAACACTATTTGTTTTTCGATTTTCCATACTTATCGTGTATATTTCTGTACAAAACTGATCTAAGAACATTAACAGATATATAAATTACCTAAATTTGCAAAAGATAGGCTCAACCGTCAACGATGAGGAATAATCTCACACACACAAAGAGACTTATATATATATATATATATATATATATATATATATATATATATATATATATATGGTAAAACTGTTAATTAGTAAAATCCTGAAGAGAGTGCCCAATACTATTGCAGAGCAAATATGCGTTTTATTTTTTCATTACCGTTTTATCCGTTTGGTTACATATGTTGGACCATGTTTATAATCTAACAGCCTCGTCAGACCTTACAGAAGTGGTTGTTAGTATTAGTTCATAACACTAGATAAAACGGTAATAAAAAAATAGAACACACACACACACACACATATATATATATATATATATATATATATATATATATATATATATATATAATTATTTTTTTACTATAATAATTAAATACCTAATTATTTTTTTGCTTATATATATATATATATATATATATATATATATATATATATATATATATCACTGATACATCATTTCTCATAAGATCACCAAAGTTAAGCAACTATTAGCTTGGCCAGTACCAGATGGGTTATCATTTGGGAACGCCAAGTGCTGTCTGTGCTCTTTGCTTATCTCGACATTGTTCTCCGTTGTCCAGAACTTATACTCGCAACAGGAATTAAAACAGCCGATTCAGGAGAGGTGTGGTTAGAGATTGTGTAATTCTTGCAATAATAATTTCGTGTGCAGGCATCCTTCAGTTCGTATACATAGTCTGACAAGAATGAAAGAAGCTATATATATATATATATATATCGATTTAGAATAAAGGGTTTGAGATGTTTACTGGAACTATAAAATTAAACGTGCTAAAAGAGGCTGTTGATATCGTACTTGCAATAAATTATAAGTTAATATATAAAAAAAATTAATTCTCCATTTTTTTTGCAGTAGCACCTTTTTGATTTGAGAACCCTTACTTGTTTAGAGAGAGGGACTTATCTGCCTAATTTTAACCTCTTTAGAAGTCAGAAGAACTTAATTTCGTAGATACTTATCTATATTTTATATCTGTATATTATATCTATATCAAGTAGATGTTTATTATTTATATTTTCCCTAGCAGGAACATAGAAATAATTGGCTTAGAACACCGATACAGAGCTGCTTCTCTCAGTGTGATCGACACGCAGATCTTATCAGGTTATCCATATAGGTTGGTTGATTGTTTTTGTTTTACGGCATATCAACCCTTTTCGGGTTATTTAATGCCGAATCCAAAGATTTTGAAGAAAAAATTTTTAATAGAATATATTTGTTGTTTTCAAGTCGGTTTCTATTTAACCCATAGTTGGAACCCTAACAGGTACTACCACTCCGGGTCAGAGTAGACCTAGGAGTAATGGTAATTAAAGGGTGGCTTCACACTCCCCAAATCCCGCAAGCTGGGGCTTCACCACTGGATATAGTTGAAGGTCATATCCAGGACCATCTATCTAGGAGAAGTAAAACTGCAAACCCTGTGCTACTTACGGCTTGCACCAAACTATTAGAGAGGGAGGCCTTCTTGTCCTGGTCGACAATCTTCCTAGAGCTAAATTATCCAGTTTGTAAGCTTAAATTACTTAAGGAGTAGGTAGACTGTCTATTGCCTGGCTTTTATACTCATACAATCAGACTCATCAGAGACGCTCGTCCCTCATCTCTTTTTTCCTCTGATTGCTTTTTTTTTTCTCTCATCTGCCTTGAACAGAGTAACTTAGTGACGCTTGCTTGCCACTCATATCCATGTGATTAGTCTGGGCATCCCTTATATGAAAGGTTGAGGGTACAGGTTTGAGAGTTTGGCTGCTGTTTCTCCCTGACAGTACAGGAACCCTAACACTTTGGTAGTGCTTAGAGCGGCTGCTCTATAATCAGTTGTATAATATTGGGATAGTTTTAGTGTCATGGAAAGGCACCCTTTAGTTATCTTTGATGATCCTTCTAGAGGCCATAACCATCTAGATTCGACATAGTATACTTATGCGTACATAGTTGGCATAAAATTCACTCTGCTATTCAAATGAAAAAAAAATCAAAGGAAATAACATTAAAAGCAAAAAAACACGGTCAAACCAGACAATAACAACAACAAAAAAAGTTCGCTTCTCCCTTGAGGCTCACATTCATAAATATCCGTGGGTTTAGAAGTAGTCTAGATTATGTACAATCTTTTCTCCTAGTAAATTCCTAGATATCCTAGAATTAAGTGAAACAAACCTACACAATCCTCAATTCCCACGACTTTAACATAACAGGATACATCCCTCTCTGCTGAAAGAATTCTGACAGATATATGTACAGCGTCTACATTGATAACTCCATTCCCCTAACTGAAAACGCAATCTAGAATCAGTTGACCAGGCCTTCAAGTGTTTTAGATTAGTCTTACAACACTAAATTAGTTACTTATATTTTCTCTACTGTTCTCCCTTGAATCAGGACTGTATCCTAATCAACCATATCTCTGACAGTACAAATGCAACAATCTCCTTGGATACTAACGCTGAGGTACATGTATTTGGGTATTTTAATGTCCACCACAGTAGTTAGTCTTGTTTCTCAAGTTGCAGACGCAGCTGGTAGCAATACAGTTTCTCTATAGCTCATTCCCTAACAAAGACAGTCACATTCCCAACCTACCTCCCGGATCGTGAAGATCTGCAAGCTTATGCAGCAGCCATTGCACAAAGGTAGCAAGCATTTCACCGATTCATCCGTCACAAGTCAAATACACATAGACATAAGTTTATAGAAGCTAAAAATAATTATAAGAGTGAAATAACTGCAGCCAAGAGAAGGCATACGATAGTGATCAGAAAACATATCGAATTGCAGGAAATAGGATCGTGGGATTTCTGGAAGATTTATAATAGTATGGTAAATAATGAACAATAAACAATTCCCTTATTATTCAGCAATCATGAGATCGCTTGCACAACAACTGAGAAAGCTGGCCGTCTTGCCCAGCGGTTCGCCTCCAACTCCACTTTAGACCCCCAAAATCACACACTTCCAAATTTCCCATTGTGGACAGAAGCCACAGTCAAAGACCTAGGAATCACTCCTTCTCATGTTAATGATGTCATAAAATACCGAAACACCTCCAAGGCGTGTGGGCCTGATTTCATTACTGCTATACTAATTTAAAAATGCTCCATTGCACAAAACCTACCTTAAAAACTTGTTTCTATAGGTTTTCGGGTGTGCTGAAAACGAATGTCGCATTTAAATTTTCCGCAAATAAGTATTTTTCCGGGTATTAAACAAAAATATATGCGCGCTTGCGTGTACAACAATGATCGGAACTTATAACAAAGAATTACATTGCTTCATATCCGGAAAAAATACTTATCTGCAGAAAATTTTTAAAAATACTTATCTGCAGAAAATTTAAAAAAAATACTTATCTGCAGAAAATTTTAAAAAATACTTATCTGCAGAAAATTAAAAAAAATACTTATCTGCAGAAAATTAAAAAAAAATGCTTATCTGCAGAAAATTTTTAAACATACTTATCTGCAGAAATTTTTAAAAAATACTTATCTGCAGAAAATTTTAAAAAATACTTATCTGCAGAATATTTAAAAAAATACTTATCTGCAGAAAATTTTAAAAAATACTTATCTGCAGAAAATTTAAAAAAAATACTTATCTGCAGAAAATTTTTAAAAATACTTATCTGCAGAAAATTTAAAAAAAATACTTATCTGCAGAAAATTTTTAAAAATACTATCTGCAGAAAATTTTTAAAAATACTTATCTGCAGAAAATTTTTAAAAATACTTATCTGCAGAAAATTTTTAAAAAATACTTATCTGCAGAAAATTTTTAAAAATACTTATCTGCAGAAAATTTAAAAAAATACTTATCTGCAGAAAATTTTTAAAAATACTTATCTGCAGAAATTTTTTAAAAATACTTATCTGCAGAAATTTTTTAAAAATACTTATCTGCAGAAATTTTTTAAAAATACTTATCTGCAGAAAATTTTAAAAAATACTTATCTGCAGAAAATTTTAAAAAATACTTATCTGCAGAAAATTTTTAAAAATACTTATCTGCAGAAAATTTTTAAAAATACTTATCTGCAGAAAATTTTTAAAAATACTTATCTGCAGAAAATTTTTAAAAATACTTATCTGCAGAAATATTTTAAAAATACTTATCTGCAGAAAATTTTTAAAAATACTTATCTGCAGAAAATTTTAAAAAATACTTATCTGCAGAAAATTTTTAAAAATACTTATCTGCAGAAAATTTTTAAAAATACTTATCTGCAGAAAATTTTTAAAAATACTTATCTGCAGAAAATTTTTAAAAATACTTATCTGCAGAAAATTTTTAAAAATACTTATCTGCAGAAATATTTTAAAAATACTTATCTGCAGAAAATTTAAATGCCATATTTGCTTTCAGCACACCTGAAAACATATTGAAAAGTTTTAAAGAAGGTTTTGTGTTGGTCTACTAGGTCACAATTACCAAATAAACACCACCCCTAAAAAAAAAAACGACAGACACCTCACCCTCCCAAAAAACAGGTGGATATAAAGTGGGTGTTCATTTTACGTTAAATCAATATAGAAAAGATCCCCCACTTTTTAAAACTATAATCCCCACTGTTTAAAACTATAATCTTTTCATATCTTGGTAACTACTCGTTTCCCGGGATTATAACTGTTATGCTCGTTTTCAGCACTCCCGAAAAGCTATTATAGTAGTAATTTTAAATCATAATCATTTGTTTTCCTAGTTTTGTATATGAATTACGCTTTAAATAAGATGTAAAAATGAATAGTGTCCCCCCTATAGTAGTAATACTGCAATTCATAATCCCTCACATGCATCTAAAGTTATTAATAAATGAAGCAAGGGAAGAGTTGAAAGTATACAAAATAGTACCTATACACCACAAAATAATAACTATACTTACTAAAAACCGACACACCTCTAATTAATAACTATACTCACCGAAAAGCGTCTAAGAATAGATTAGCATAAATAACTTACTACCTCCCTGCTGCGACAGCTTGACCTCACGGGATCATACTTCCCCCTCTTTCTTCATCCCACCACCACCCATACTCCCTTTCTTCACCACACCTCCTTCCAAAACATCTACTGCTCACATTCCCAAAGTATACACCACACTTTCTTTCAGAGCATAAACCACATCCGAATATAGTTTATAAAAACCGAATTTAATCTTGACTCTTGTTTCAATATTGCCCCTTTTTTGGTCTAATGAAGTGGTCTCTTGGAATTAGGATTCCACTGAAACATGTATGCACATATGTAAATAATAATGTTTGTATAATAAACAAAGTATATGTACATATACATTTATGCATACATATATACATACATATACATACATAAACACACACGCACATATACATAAACACACACACATAAACGCATACACACATATAGATAAACACACAAACACAAACGCATACACACATATAGATAAACACACAAACACACACACACATATAGATAAACACACAAACACACACACACACACAGATAAACACACAAACACACATAGATAAACACACAAACACACACATACATATATACATCTATACGTATATATATACATATATATACATATACATATATATATATATACATATACATATATATATATATATACATATATACGTATAGATGTATATCTAGTACCACTGAACGCTAAACAAAATCATATCATTAAAAAAAACTTTCTTGGTAATATTTCATCATTTGCAAGACTTTTGTAAAACAAAAGAATAACCCTCTTCACATAGTAATAAATCAAAATTACTTATGAGTGAACAGTATCTTAACCTGTCTTCAAAAAATGTCACTTCATTACTTTATTCTATCTCTCTCTCTCTCTCTCTCTCTCTCTGATTTTTAGAATAGATGCTTATAGACAACATCTTGACTATAGAGGCCAAATTAGTTAAGGCTTTTAAAGTAAAAAAACAAAAAAAAAAATGTTGTTACTATTTTTTTTTTTATCAAATTAGCTCATGGCTATAAACATCGAAAAGTTGTGGTGATTTTCTGCCCCTGGTTAAAATTAAAGATTACAAAAGCATAAAGCCATCTTTTCATGTGGTAAAAAAAATGTCTAATAAGGTTGATAAAGCAATAAGAAGCCAAAGCTATTTTATGAGAAACACGATTTTATATTTTTGATCGAGAATGAAAAGTGGCCAGATGGTTTTATGTTGAAAAGCACAAGATTGTGCTTCAGCGTTGAAAGTCAGAAAGAAAGATTTATGAGGAAAAAAAAAAAACTCAGCTTGGATGAAACAATTTTAAAGACGGAGTATCAGGAGAACACTTCAAACAGACATTTTTTGCTAAAGAATCGACATACTTTCATACAAATAAAGGAACTCATAAAAATGTATAATAATGGGTAAAATGAGTTTGACCTTACTATAGCCTAAGTTATCTCCCCTTGGACTGGAATCATATATACAATAATTGGTCACAACTTTCGTTGGATTTTGGGAGAAAAACTAATAATTCTTTTTAGGTGTTTGTGAAAAAAGTGAACTTTTGTCTATTAAGAAAAGGGACATAATCAAGATAATTTTAAAAAGATGTAGGGAAGATGATTGTTTCTATCTCAACCAACAATTTTGATGGAGCTGACTCAATCTGATGGCTTCATTAGAGCAATATAATTGGAAAAAAAAGCAAACATATTTTTGTTTAATTGTATTTTATTACTATTTGTGATCAATTATCGAGTGGCTGTTGGCCTTAATAAACGGCAACTCCTTAGTAAAAAAAAAAGTTAAATAAACATTTCTTGATAAAATATGTTAATAAAAAAATCATCAGTTACCTCCCCCTGTAATCACTAATATTTGAATAATGTAAAAAAACAAAGTATGTGGTCGATCATAATTAAAGGTAACACTGCAGCTCACTTTTCATTGGTAGCTACACTGTGATATAGGGAAGGCCCGTAGTTCTTTGTCAGGATAACTCCACTTAACCTTGATACTCATCTTATGATTTCTAGTATTAAGCAAAGAGTTATCAACTATCAAGTTTTTGAGTCTTTCGTATAATTCGAATAAGGATTGAACACTAGTTTCCTGGCTTAATAGTAAATACTAACTTTATGCTAAAATGGCTGGTACTTTAAATAACCATAATACCAATTTTTTTCTGAATTTTAGTTTTAGTGTACTTTTAAATATTTCGGAAAAAGTACAATCATTGCCAATTTAGAGCTAATTTTCCAGTCTTAAAGCAAACTAAGGTCTTCATAGACTATTTTTGGGGAAGAATTAATTGTAATATTTTTTATAAAAAAAAGTTTTTTTATACGTGGGTAAAAAAGGAAACTAAAGACAGCTGTGAGTTTTTAACGTTTATTTTTAGAGAGAAATAGTTCACACATGAGAGTGATTAGTATTCTCTTAACTAATCCATTATCTGTATAAGATTAAATGGGTTGACATAACAGAACAGAGATCTTAGGGGAATATTTCGCTCTCAGGGATTATAAAAGTTTTCCTTTAAGCGATTACAACATGATTGGTGATCCGCTTCAATGTTCCATTGGCAACTGTCAGAAACCTACGTTCCCTGTCAATCTCCAAACCCATAACATCACGTGTCATCAACTGATGTCACTTTGTTTCTTATTCTATTTTAACCTATTTGACCTCTTCTAACCTTACATAACATCTCTTCCTGTTCATATTCTATAGGAATTAGTTGATTTCTAAAACTTTGTGTCACTTCCATCTGTACTTAGTCCAAACATTGTCAAAATTAATATTAGCTGGTGTCATCGCTATCCGACACAAGGACATATAACATAATATGTAGGAAGTACATTTGTGAGGATAATTTTTCAGTCTATGGAGGAGGTAAACAATATATAAATAATGATTGATCCAACATTTTTGGTGGATTTTTAGTAAAATCGAACAAACGTTTACATATTTATTCAAGAATTACAATTAGTAACTTTATTCAACTTTTGCGTATCCAAAAGTACGTATTATTCAGATTATTATTCTCATCTTGTGTGTTATTCTCATGTTTAAGTCGATGTAAACTCCGACCTTCTTCAGGTTATCTTGTCGTACTCAGTACCTCTGGTGCAACGAATAAAATACTAAGTGAAATCCAGTTCTACATGACATGCTTTTTTTGGTGCAGACGATACTAAGAATAGAATAGCAAATTATTTAAGACGTCTACCCAATCATAACTGGCTTAATGCGATCATGCTACGTCTGTAGATTAAATAAAGGGTTCTATCCAAAATTGTGAGAGAAAGATTCCCAAATTTGACAAGATACACTTGAATAAGATCGGAGATTACATCGGCTGAAATATGAGAATAACAATCAAGATTAGAAGAGTAATCCGAATAGCCTAAACGGTTTTCCAACTGGGTCTGTACTGCCCACCAACTTTTCAGCCTTAGTTTTTCATTCTGACACATGAGGAGGGCTATTGCTTATACTGACTGAATTAATACTCTTATGCTTTAATTGGAATTCTTTACAATTCAAAGATTCTCTGACTGCATTGATACTGCTAAATTTTGCTTGGGACAATTACATTTGATATTCACATTTGGATGATTTTCTTTTCTCTACGATCCAATTATTTCCTTTTCCATCATTTTTTAAAATCATTTTTCTATTACACTATTACGCGCCCAGTTACACCTTTTGAGTTTTAGCTGGACGTACAAACTGAGATTTGCATTTTATATAATAGATAATTTTTATGATTATTAATTATTATTACTACTATTTTTACTCTACATATAATACTGTATAAATTAAATATTTTTAACATCAGTCAGAGTGAACTAATCATTATTTGACGATCTGCGCGTATGAGCTAAGTTGACCGACTTATTACAACTAAAAGTGCTCAACGATAAGAAATAAGTTTCTTATATTGTTGGAGACGCCCTTCCATGGGATTTATGGACGATCTTCCTCTGGTGAGTCATTTCCGTTAACGAGTACCGGTGCCCGGCAGTCAGAGATTGGAAAGCGGCCAAGAAGGTCGTGTGCAAACGCCCAACAGTTTAGGAATGGTATTGCTCAACCCGCCTTGCCTTTAATATATGTGAATACATGTTTGTTTCTAAAAGTCCTGTGTTCTTTTCGTTTTTATTACCATTTGACACCATAATAACTGGCGGCATATGGATTCGATTTTCACATGGGTGAACTTCACAAAAAAGGAAAAGAATGACATTAATTTGACTTCAAAAGAACTTCGGATTTACAAGCTAAGAATTCGGCTGGCAATTACTTTCTAAAAAGAAAATTCTAAAAACAAAAAATAAAATAAAAAAGAAACGAACGCAAGGCAAAGCTCTCGACTCAAGTAATCTTTTTGTCTCTATATATAAATTGAAAAGAACTGTACCAAACGCATTTTTGTTAATGCCGTAAAAATTAATGTGGTTGCTTATTGAAAGTTACACTATTATCCACTCCAAAGCAGTTTATCAAATTCATACACACAGTCCCCATCATATCCAGATGATTTTAAAATAAATCAACGTTAAGCATTTTTTTTTTATTCTATTCAGTTTTTCTGAAGTATTTGCATCAAGTCTCAGTTTTCTGTTACAAAGTCATAGGATGTATGTCTAATGTAAGTATTAAAAACATGTTTAGGTTTGGTAATCTTCAAGACAAATTAAATCCTGACAGTATAAAAATGATGTACGCAGAACAAGAAACTACAATGGCATAGCCCCATCAAAAGAATGGATGAGTAGATGTAAAACAGTTGAGGTAGCATGGTCAGCTGGCAGAGGAAGGTCAAGCAAAACATGGTAGGAAATGATAAGGATGAACATGAGAGTAGGAGATATAAATAAAAGTAAAAAAGCGAAGTGGCCAAGTATGGTCATGGGCAATTCAAAGGCTCCCTTTTTATTAGTTGCTACATCGAGGTGTAGGAGAATACGCTGTTCTATTCCTAGGATTACTCCAGTTGTCCTCACTTTTCCTCTTATAATGCTGAGTATTTAACAAGGGAGTATCAAGTACTATTTTTAAAAAATCTTTGGTATGACCCGACCGAGGATTGAACTCCAGTCTCCCGGACCATTAGTGAACACTCTTATACTAAATAAGCTGGTAGATATAAAAAATAAATAAAGGCCTGGCTACGAAATAGGTTTGTTTGGAAGTCAATTTTTAAGGTCGTCCACCACATGCCAGCATGTAAAACGGACGTTAAAATCAATGTGATATATAATGTAGGTTATAAATTTACCTATTACGGCTATGTTTCGTGTTGTTATATTCTATTAAATTTATTGTGGTCATCTTTAGTTTTAGCGGTCGTTTTGAACCTGTGGTACTGGTGTGTTATCTCTGCTCAAGAGTCTATTTTAAAATCCACGCGTCTTGTTCATTTTTATGATCCGTTTATGAGTTGTATATTCGTTTGTATTTTTCCCATTTATTAAACCAAAGCATAAGTGTCCCTCTTCTTCTTCATCTCCGTAGAAATGTGTGTTCGGTTTGTTTATACGTTTTTACACTTTAAAAAAGAATGTATACTTTTCCAGACATTTATTGCAGGAGGTGTGGAACTATAAACATGTAGCTGTTTGTGTGAGTTTCCATAGTTACTACAAATTATTTATGTAGCTTTTGTTTATATTAGGAGTCACGTTATATTCTGTTTGTTCGTTTATGATGGAGCTTCTGTTATTTATGTATTCATAGTCCTTGTTATTGCCTGAGATGCTATGATCCGTCTCATGTTTCTATTGAGCATAATACTTTATTTTTTTATTTTTGTTTTATTACACTGAATATTGTTTGGCTGACTGTTTTGCATAAATTGCTTTTTCTATTGTTCGGTCGGACTGAAGTATTAAGTTTTCACAGAGGTTTGTGTCTGTAACTCAGCAAACGATTATGTCTTTTATCAAATTGTCTACCAATTCTACGAATTCACATTCTACTGCTTGTTGCTTTAAAGATGTTAGTAAGTCATCAATTCCTGCTTTTTTTTTTTTTTTTTTTCTACAAAAATGGCGAGGTTTGCAATAATGGATTTTTCTCCCAACTTGGCACGATCACAGACTTGATTAGGGTGAAGCTTGGTTTAATGGAGATCATTGTGCAGGGGCAGGGCGTCTGCCCATCTCATCATCTGGGTCGCTTCCGGGTGATTTTTACTTTAAAAGCGAGTTTTAATTGGTGTTGGGATGATTAATTTGAATTGGAAAAATCGGAACTTTGGGGAGGTATCGGAATCGGAAAAAAATTGTGCCTATTTTCTGATGCCAAAAACGATTCTTTTAATTGGCTTTTTTATTCGATTTTGTTTAAAGCAAAATCTAATGATAAAATAATGAATATCTATTGATTTTAAACTACCAGTAAAACTAAAATCGATAAATCATTCCCCCCCCCCCCCGACAATTGTGTTTTTACGTTTGAGAAAATATATACACATTTAACATGTGTTTTTAAGACAATCGGTAAAAAAAAATAACTGTATAGTTAAATGTTTAGAGATTTATAAAAGTCGAAATTGGAATTGGTAATTGTATCGGAATAGGTAAAAATATTGGAATCGTGTCATCACTAGTTAAAGTCATCGACTTTTCATCATAGTTTTCAAATTCATCAATTTGTAATCCTTTTAACTGTTTAGACTTAAAAGACCTGGCTTTTGCATGATAGCGAAATATTTTTCTAATTTATCTAATATTATTTCTTACAGCTTATTTCATTTAAATTTGTGTAATTATAAAACTTTGTGAACCGTTCGACCGTCCGTGTTCGTGTCTTGTTTATCAAAAACATTGTCGTCATGGAAACCAGCTTGTATTTAATAAAATCCACGTCCCTTTCCATAGTCCGACCATATTGAGTACAAATAGACTTCAGTCTTTGCTATTCTTTGTTTGTAGACATAATTTCAATCACGAAACTATGTTTTGTTATGTTTTGGTTTCGATTCTAGCTGGTGGCATTCAAATCACATATTTTTTTTTTTTTTAATTTTGAAATCATGACTATGTATTGGGCATAATATAATATGAAATAATTGACTCTATAATAATAAATACGAAATCTGCATAAATTAAAATATTATATTTAAGCATAATTTATGACTGGGCAACGCCGGACGTTGTGCTAGTTGAACATAAGTTGCTATTACATTTAAATATAAAATAAATATCACGTCCATTTTGTCCTAAGAATATAGCAGTGGAAACTTTATCTGCTTTTTTTTTTGTCAATCAGATTCTGTAGCTTCAGAGAAGAATATAAATTTATCTTTCCTATTTTGCCACGAGTTTACTATGTTTTCGCACTCTAAGTCGAGAAACTTCCATTTCATGCGAAATAATTATCTTATTTGTGGATCTTTGGCTTCCATTAGTCTTCTAGCTGTATTTTATAAATAGACATTTATAGGTAAATACTATTGATGAATCCTGATTTTGATAATTGCTTAACAGAAGCAATCACCATAAGATTCTATTAACAGATGAAGAGTGGTTATAGAACAGGGGGGGATAATTAGTGCATTAGATAATATAATACCCACACGGAGAAAAAGAGATGTTCCCAAAAATATGGTTTGTATAAAACTTTATGATAAACTAATGAACTGATTTTGTGAAAATCAAAAAATTAACAGAATAATGAAAAATGTCAAAAAGCCTTTGCGATAACATTGTGGATAAAAAAAAGTATTTAAAACCAAACTTACATTCATTCAAAATTAAATATGACAGCAAGAGGCACTTACCTATAAAGAGAAAAAAAACAGAAACGAGTTATTAGTTAGAAGTCATTTATTAAACAAACTAATCAACAATGACTTAGTACTCACTACCACAAAACAAAATATGTTTCTATTCAAACAAAGAAATCAACTTTCAAGGGAGACTACTCTTATAAATAAAATATACAGAGAAAGATTTTTTTCACATATATTCATCTAGCGGGGGTACCCGGCATTGGCCGGGTGTGTCGAGTAAGGAACTTCGGGAGGTGTTAAAAAAAAGTGGTAGCAGTGGGGTTTGGATGATCAAAACAGTAGGATGCCCAGGTGGGAAGAGGTGTTTAAAAAAAAAAATAATAAAGTTGGAGTAGGCAAGCAGGTTCGAACCCATAATGCAAAGGAGAAAAAGAAAGTTAAAAAAACATAACGTCTTAGCCGGTGAAACCGAAAATCACAAGCGTTGGAATTAAGGTTAGTCAAGCCACCAGAGACGATGATTTGTGGAAATGTCGACGAAAAAAGCAACCCCTGCGTGTAGAAAACTGCCCAGTTGAGATTGAAGGTATTAATATTTTTGGTCAACTTTTCGGCATAAGTCGTCCAAAAAAAAAAACAAGAAAACGATACCAATTTCGTCAGTCTGACACATCTGTCAGAAGTTTCAGCAAGAAATATGAACATACATACATACAAACACACACACTAACAGACATGCAAGATTTATATAATAAATTAATGATTTCACTACAGAGAAGAATGAAAGATTTTAGAGAGATCTAGATGCATTTCGGGCGAATGGTTTGGACAGCAACTCTCCTCCTTTCTCCAGTTTGTTTCAATAAGCTCTCCTCTTCACCTCTAAAAGCAAGTTAGGATTTTCACAGGAATGTGTTAATTGAATATTTTTCAACCAACGAAAATCGTTTTACACACACAATGTAACAAATCTATGTCAAATTAACCAAACTTATACACACAGCGAGTTAGCCACCATGATCAGATCTTTCCAAGTGGCAACCTGCGAAATGCCTCGGTTTTGAAACCAACTTTCTAACGTTTGTGCCGTGTTGTATCCAAGAATTTTAAACCTTGTCAACAAAGATTGATCTTTCAAGGTATATTTTACATCTCTGTAAAATTGTTGATATATAAATATATATTGTTTGTGAACTCATGTTTTCTTGATTTCATTCACAAAATCCCATTGTTAAGTTAGCACTTGCTAAGTGGGAGCTCACTCATCAAATTCATGGTTTCATCCATATTTTTCACTCGCAAATTGTTAGTTCTGTTCTTGACATTTTTCAAATACTCGATTATCGTCCAAATACACTATCCAACACCAGGGATATGACTTAATTGAAATCTTCTGATTAACTAATGGAATTTCTGCTTAAGATGAACTTTTCTTTAATATTTCTTCAAAATCTGGAGAATTACACACAATACAGATTTCAAAACCTAAATCTATTACTTAATTGAATTATTTTGCTGAGAGATGAATATATTTTCAGAATAAATTATCTAATCAAATTTAACCTTGCAATAGAATCGCCAGTTTTTTAGTGTATTAAGAAATAATGATTTTAAAAAGACATTTAAGAAATTATTAGTTTAAATAGAGAAAAATTAGTTTGGTCTGTATCAATATACTATTAAAAAGTTATGGCGTTTTGGAGTTTGTCTGTTCATACGTTAATATTAACATGCGATTGGCTAATTAAAGAAACTATAGTCAGAGTACGCATTACTAAGGCAGTAGTTTTTATGATGTCAATACAACTGTTCGAATTTCATATAAGTTTAAAGGAATTTTTTAAGTGGATGCGTTTTATAAATTTAAAGAAATAAACATAACATAAAAATTATAACATAAATTAAAAAAATTAGAAATAACTAAGTAAACTATTTTTTTAATAATCTGTTCCAAAAGTTCAAAGCAAATCATCTTTTAATAAAAGTAATACATAATTAAATAAGATATAATAATAATAATAATAACAATAATAATAATAATAATAATAATAATAACAATAATACTACTACTAATAACAACAACAACAATAATAATAACAATAATACTACTAATAATAATAACAATAATAATAATAACAACAATAATAATAATAACAATAACAACAACAATAATAATAATAATAATAATAATAATAATTCTGATTTCGTTTATGAACGTCTCTCTGGAAAGGAATGGGATTCATTTCCAGAGGATTTCCCTTAATCCCGGCTTCAAACCAGGAGCTTCAAAGATCAAGGGTTTTCCTAAGGATGTTGGTGGTATCTATAATTGCAGAGGTTTGAAGGCCACCTAAAACATCGGGGATTTGTAGTTTTTTCAATTGTCCTTCCAGACGACTTGATACTACTCCTAGTGTACCAACTATGACCGGGATTATTTGTGTTTTAACCCCGTGTATACGCCTTATCTCCAAAGCCAATGGAGCATAATTGTTCCACTTCTCGTTCTCCTTCTCTCTCACATTTCTGTCCCAGGGTACTGAAAAGTCTACAATCTGCCAGTTTTTTGAAACCTTCTCAATGACGACCAAACCCGGAGGATTATGTTCCAATTGCTTGGTCGTTACGACACTTTTGTCCCACCATACCTCTACCTTGCCATCCTCACTTGTTCTCACTTCATCAGGCACCTCCTCAAACCACTTTCCAGCACACTTCACCCCAACCCTCTTACACACCTCACAATGCGATCGTGTCTTGTGGTACTCTCTCTGGGCCAGTCCACTACACCCTGCTTCAAGGTGCGCAATTGACTCTGAGGTCTTACCACAAATCCAGCATTCTGCAGCAACTTCCTCTCCTAGAACCACTTTTTTTGAACAATCGTGTTCCTAATGCCTGCTCTTGTGCTGCACAAACAAAAGCTTCAGTACTCTTAGCCAGATACCCAGCTCTAAGCCATTTCCATGATCTTTCATCAGCCACTTCTGCTATATCTTGGAAGAACCTTCCATGCATTTTCTTCCTAGCCAGTTCCTCTGCCCTTTCTATATCCATACGTTTCACATAATCAGCCTTGGTCTCACATAACTCCACTTCATTGGCCACAACCTTAAGCATCCACTTCTAACCACATGCTCCTTCAATGACATCTCCTTGGTTCTAACACAATCCTTTACACTTTTCAATCTTCTCCCACCATCCTGTATCTTCTATTTCTTTCATGATTTCTCCATTTGGCAGCACTATTCCATTTGAATGAACCTTTACTCCTCTTTTCATCACCAGCACCGCACATTTACTAATCCCAAACTCCATCCCAATGTCTCCTGAGTATGTCCCCACAAGTTCTACCAGTCTCTCCATTTCCTTTTCATTTCTACCGAATATTTTCAAATCATCCATAAACGGTAGATGATTCAGGCGTCTGTCACCAGATCCAAAGTTATACCCCAGTTTTTCTCTCTTCAAGAGGATCATTACAAAAAGAAGTGGCGATAACGAATCTCCTTGAAATATCCCACGTTTAATGCCAACCTGCCCCATCTCCCCTCTGTTTGCTGTCAGCACCGTTTTCCATTGTGCCATACTTGTCTCCAAAAGCCCTACCACATTCTCAGCAACCTTCATCATCAATAGTATTTCATGCATCCATGAATGAGGAACCATGTCATAAGCCTTTCTGTAATCGATCCATGCTACGCTCCGATTTCTCTTCTTCGCATCCTGCATTATTGCTTTATCAATTAGTAGTTGCTCTTCAGTACCTCTTGAGCCTTTCCGGCACCCCTTTTGTTCGTCAGGAAAAACACCATTACTCTCTAGATGTTCATAAATTTTCTCCGCAAATATTCCAGTCAACAGTTTCCACATCAATGGCAGACATGTAATTGGTCTATAATTATTGCTATCTGTTCCTTTTGCAGGATCTTTCCTAATCAGTGTTGTTCTTCCCTTCACAAGCCAATCAGGGACATCTCCACAACCCTTTCCAGAGCAGCAGCTATAGGTGGATAAAGGCATGGCAACTGTTTAAACCAGAAGCCCATCACTCCATCTGGACCAGGTGCAATAATAATAATAACAATAACAACAATAATAATAATAATAAAAATAATAATAAAATAATAATATAATAACAATAATAATAATAATAATAATGATAATAACAATAATAATAACAATAATAATAATAATAATAACAACAATAATAATAATAATAATAATAATAATGATAATAATGATAACTGAAAAATTGTGTTTGAAGCTGAAAAATTGTAAGTTAGCTATGTCTGCTACACACAACTAAAAAATCTTGACGTCGGCATCGGCTGAGGTCACACCAAATAAGTGTAAAGAGTTAAGGAAAATAGAAAGACCTTGGAGAGAAAGCACTAACTAGACCTCCACTAGATAAGTATGAACACCATAGGGAGGTTTATTGCTAGCCAAATCCCAGTGAAGCTCAATGGTCGCTATCCGTGAGAAGTTATTGAAAGAGGTGAAGAGTACCGGAAATCTGGGAAGACTTGTTGTCACCCAGACTCCAGGGAACACAACGGGTTGTTGTCAGTGAGTAATCTCTGGTGATAGTCGGTGTGCGAACCTCTATTGAGTCCAAATAATGAAATAATAATCAAACAATGTTAGAATTTATAATTATATAAAATTGTTGAAGAATTGTAAAACCGTGTTTAATATTTGTAATGTTTCATTTGCATTTCGTTAATTAGGAATAATTATGATTGAAACTATTGTTTGTTTTCTCTCCTGGGAATTCATGATTTCTTCAAGTCTGAACAAATTAACAACAATTGGCAGTTGATTGCCATAACATTATCCTTTACTGTAAACAAATCGAGAACAAACGAAGAGAGAGAAGATGCAGTCAGAGGTAAATTAAAAATGTGTGTGAATTGAATGGAATGTTTTTCAATATGAGATACAATGTTAAAGGTGTTGATCGTTATATTAGACAAAAGAATGCATTTTGATGTTAAAACTGTATATATGTGTAAGATACGATTTGGTTTGGTTTGGTTAGGTTTGGTTTGGTTACGTTAGGTTAGGTTTAATTGTTAACAAAATATTTCATGATTATTTAAGCTTAAAATTAAAAAATAAAGCAGACGAACGAAATCAAATCTGGAAATTTAAGGTTATTTAATACTGAAACTTGAGATCGGACGATTCCGGTACAATTACCGGTTCTGCTCCAAATTCCTGATTCTAATACAATTACCAATTCTGTTTTAGATTACCAATTCTGATTCTAAAATCGTCTCAAAGTCGAATTTCATTTTTTGGATAATCCCCATTTACTTTTAAATGTAAATGAAATTTTCTTTTTAATTTGACAAACTTCTAAATGTTTTCCTCAAATATATTGTATTTAAGATTTTGGTAAACTCACTATGAGATTTTCATCTACATTTTGACTTCTACACCATCTTCCTATTAATCCACTCTTGCCATTTTTTATGGTGCCATTTTTACCTAAATTCGTTAATTTGATCTATACATTATAAGTTTACTGCTTGTTTAAAAATCAATAAATATTAATCATTTTATAATTATTACAAGCAATGAAAAACTATGTTCAAAAATAATTGAAAGAATCATTTTTAGAATAAAAAAATAGAGTACCAGGATGTCGCACAGATGAAAATGGAAAGTGAGTTTCTTTGCTTGTGTCTTAACAGTCTACATTGAGAAACACATCACTCCCTTCCAAAAGGGGAGGAGAGACAACCGTAAAGCCCAACCGCTCTGCTTTATTCCCATGTTCCATATCTTCGATGATCTCCAGCTTACCTGATCATGTGACTCACACGTAACATACACGTAGATCCGATCAGCTGACCAGACCTTCCAGTAAACTTTGTCTATGATCTAGCTTTTCATATTTTGACAGGTTTTATAAATATTCATCATATCCATCCCTTGCCTACCTCTCCAGTTAGATAGATAGATAGATAGATAGATAGATAGATAGATAGAGAGAGAGATAGATAACTACAAAGTTAGATAACTAGATCGATATAACATAACTGATTCTGTTCTACCTATTTCATAACTCCAATACAATTGGTAAATATGAAGTTCTTTACAGCAAGCAAGTTCCACTATTACTGATTATGTTGTCTCACCACTTAACGTACACTTATCAATCCTTATATTAGAGTGGACTCCATGCCTTGATAAGTGATGACCTCCAAAGTAAAAAAAGAAAAGAAAAGTGAGAGCAAAATGAAACCAGGTGAAGCACTTGGAGGTCAAAACTTCCAATCAAACCATTCTGCAACATAAATATCCTGACTTGATGAGCCGTTCCCCTTAAGTAATCCAATTTACCCAATTTACACTTCTAACGATTACTAGGATATTGCCATTTTGCCCACAGTACACTCTTTAACTCTTATCCTCGAGTGCCCTCTGGGCCTTGACAAGTGGTGATTTCTTTGTAAAAACAAAAACACTAAAAAACAAACAAATATCAATTGATAGATTTCACGAATCAATATTATCGTTATCGATCTTATTTACTGATTTTACAATTCAGAATTCATAGAAATATGAGGAGGAAGGAAGGAAGGTAGAAAGGAAGGAAGAAAGAAAGTTAGGGAAAGGTGATGGATATGCGAACGTTCTCATATCCATCTCCTGGACAAAAGTGAATCCAAATGTCATCTGTATTAATTTCGAAAAATAAATATATATATAATAAACAAACAAAATATTAGTCTACTGATGTGCCTTGATATGATTCTGTATTTCATACCTTGCGTTTCATGTACCTTTCTATATATTTCCTATACAATCTGAGGATATAGCATATTTAGATAGATCCAGTATTTTTTAAAACACATCTATTCATGTATCTATTGATAATAAAATTATTAAGGTTATTCAGCAGTCTCTTCTTAGCTTGGTGAAACAATTGGAGCACAGAAAAGAGCAGGTGCTAGTATGACTCTATTCAATTCAATTTATTTGGCAAAACATTAAAAAAGCATACTTTAATTGCAATATAGAGAAAGGATATTAGAAATTTACATGAGGATAAAAGTTAACCTTAAATTGTTGGTGTATTTATTATCCCACTTGGAAGTCTATTCCAAGGAGAGAACTTGAATGCCTACTAGGCTCTATCCTCGAGTGTCTAAGGTCTCTCTGTACAGGGGTTTATCAGAAAAACCTGGTATGAGGATACAATGCTCCCTAGAAGTAAACTCTGACCAAATATTCAAAATCACATTTTGTATTCTCTGCCTAAATAAGATCTCCACATTATGGTTAACTTACATAAACTTTTATGAGGAATGGTGCACCATCACCCAGTGACGTTATCACAAGTTTTTTTTTATTTTTTACATGGTAGTCACCACTTATCAAGGCCCGGAAGCCATTCGGGGATAAGGGTTATTGCATATACAGTAATCAATGGGATAGTATCGTAGTAATCATTTGTAATGGAGATTTGATAAAGTGTCTTACTTAAGGGGGCGGTTTATCAGAAATTTGTTTATGTTGGACTTGAAGACATCCAAGTTGTAGTCAGGAGAGAAACAGGCAAACGGAAGAGAGTTCCACAGGCGTGCACTTCTAAAAAAGAAGCTTTGTTCATGGAATTTACGTTTTGATTTAGGCACAGATAAAAAGCGAGGAAAATTAATAACAGTGGTTTCAGCAGTTTCAGCACGAAGCTGGATACTCCACCAGACCAGATAAATTCTTGTCCTGAAATCCAGTAAGAACAAGAAACCAAAACGAAAGATATACTAGAACATATGAAAATAGTTAATTGTCGAGAGGAAAATTATGTTCTCAATTTGTTTACTAACTCAGTGTTTGAGAGATAAAGAACTTTAATGAAACATTCAAATACCTATGTATCTCATATAGAGTTCAAGTATTAGTAGTGGGCCCCTGATTTCTGAGAACTTCGATTGAAATAAAATGATAAAAAAAAGGTTCATCAGTCTTAATTTAGAAAGCGACCTTTATCCAATTTAATCAAAATCAGCGGTGAAATAGTTTTCTGTAGCATCTGTGTAGACCTCCACCTGCATGTCCCGAGGTATATTATAATAATCACTGAGGAGATTGCTGGCCAAAATGAGATCAGTGTAATCAATGCTTAAGGGAGAAAACGTTATGCTTCTCTAGATGGCTTGAAGGAATTGATTGCAAGAATTAGGAGTGGATAGACGAAGTTCAGGGAATTTTGCCATTATTAGCTTTACCATTGTGCACCAAAAGAAGCGTCTATCAGATATATGTCTGCAGTGGCCGATACCCGACCACTGAGAGTTGATATACGTTGCAGGGAGGGAAATTATGTTAGGATAATACAATGAATATATAATGCGAGTCTTAAAATCAGTTTATTAATTTATTTATTTCAGACTATTATCCGCATCTTTTTTTTTTTTTTAAGTTGCTGTTTCACAACATTTCGACCAACTATTCCTCTAGCTTTCATCAGGTGGTAACCGCGACGGAATAGGAACTCTGAATCTCCTAACTGCATCCTCAGCAATTACTGCCTTTGCAGTTACCACCTGACGAGGGCCAGAGGAATAGTCGACCGAAACGTTGTGAAACAACAACTAAAAAAAAAAAAAATTAGGATAATAGACCGCAATAAAGAAATTAATAAATAATACTCATCTCAATAATGAATTCCAATTAAATAATATCTTAAAATCAGGTTTAGATCTTATGACCTCAAACGAAAATTAAAATCTGGGTAGTATTAAGAGATGTATTTTTTTTACGAAGGGAGTAGCACATATCAAGGCCCGGAGACCACTCGAGGATAAAGGTTGTAACGTAAACCAACATCTTGTTAATCTTTCCTAGGCATGATCCCAAGTAGTAGCCCCTTATGTCCAATATGCCTCGTTAGAGGTGAATCTGAGATATATATATATATATATATATATATATATATATATCAATGGCCGGGTTTAAAAGAATAGATGAAGGTTCTTGGATTAGTAGATGTAGAACTTGTGGTAAAAGGCAAGGAAAGGATGCGGAAAGTGATAAGGACGCACTGAACAATACATTAACTTTTGATAATAAACTTTGTTAATTAATTTCCATTAATTTCAGGTTTGACTGGATAGTCTGAATAGGCTACCTTCAATAATACAGTTCCTTTTCTCCTGCATCTCACATCTGAATATGATGTTGTGAACAGGATCAACCTCTGTCAGGCACAGATCTTATTACTAGGGTTATGACAACAGAATATTCTTAGAATTGTTTTGACTCTCGAGTATATATCCAACATAGACACAGTTAATCAACTGAGAACTATATCAGTCTATATAAAAGCATATAAGATATCAACGGATACACACTCGAGAGTCAAAACAATAAAAAGAATATGCTGTTGTCCAAGCCCTACTTATTATGCAGACAGTTAAAAAACAGTGCTGCAAAAAGTTGGTTTTGGAGAAGTACAACGGTCAAGTCAGAGAATTGTCTCCCTTGTTTGTTGCTTTGCAAGTTCTTTATAAGAAATGGGATCGCACTGGGAAAATAGTTGAAGTAGTGCCAAATCGACGGTACTGTGTTTGAATGTTTAATTCTGGTAGTCATATTGCACGATCGACAGTCCTGCGTCGGTGCTCTGTCTTCTAGCATTCCTCCAATGCAGATAAACCATGATGCTGACAGTGATGCATGACCAACATTTATATGTTGGTTAGAACGCTGATATGACAAGTACACCGTTTATCACATTGAAATATGAACGAGATTAAAGGAGATAAATAAAACCTGGTCAAAGATAAGGTAGTTTTGAAATCAATTTCTTAAATCAGTCCAACACATGCCAGCCTATAAAATGGTAAACTGATGATGATGATGACGACGACGACGACTACGACGATGATGACATTTGATATACGAATGAAAGGGAATATTTGAGAAAATGTGTTTATTCATTAGCTGATGTTTCATTTAATTATGGACATTTTTAAAACGAAATTATTAAATATGAAATGAGATGTTTAATAGAAAATTTGTGATTGATTTGAAATTATTTTCAAGTTGTTTATATTGAAATGAGTTAATGCTAAAACCAATCAGTTTCACCGCATTTTTAATGTTTTTTTTGTTTTTTTTACATTTTGTTAGTTTTGATCATTTTCATGATTGAACGAATGTCAGCCAAGAAATTTTATGTAATTTTAATTCATAGTTAAATTACACAGGATTATGCGAATTCTCATAATGATGATGATGATGATGATGATAATAATAATAATAATAATAATAATAATAATAATAATAATAATTGGCACAAATTCCAATCATTTTAATATCTTTCAACGAAAATTTTGCTCCACAAAATTGGCACTTCAATCATGTAAGCTTCTGACATGGTTTTCATCGCATATGTAATTGTGGTTCAAATCTCTTGAAATATTTTGAAACGTTGCTATGTGAGCATGAATCCCTCATTGAAAATGCTTAACATTTGATTTTAATGAGATTTTAAATCAGCAATTTTCAACCATATTTTGCTTATGGACTTGTTCGAAGCATCAGTGGCAGTAAATATTATTTTTATGCACTGAGTCTAGATTTGACAGAAGCTTAAATCAGTAGTTTATTTCAACCAATCAAAACGCAAGAGATATTCATTCCGAAACCTTATGAGTTCTGTAAAAAAGACCCAAACACAGAATTTCTTTCTCTCTTTTAAAGTCTTTTTTTCCACGACCGGCACATATGAGAACAGTACTCACAAGTTTCAGCATCCTTTTGTTCATCTCAAGCAAAGAATATTGCCACTGAAGTGTAAGAGAGCGACTGTGATAAACAGCCAGATTTACAGGGGAAATTGGTCAGAAAGATGTTTGTTCACGTTACATTTAAATTTCTGCATGTTTATACGCTCAAGGAAGCAGGGAGAGATTTCCAACAAGCAAGCAAACCGAAGAAAGAATCTATTTGCAATGGCATCTTGGGACCTCTAGAGAGAAGGGGTGTGATTTTGCTTCTAATCGATTGGCGATATTTACATTGAGTTGGTTAAAAGTAAAGAATGTTCAGTGGATCATGTGAGGTAGAAATACTTGTATAACAAGCTCATCAACAGCTCGTTTTTATTTTATATATAAAAGTTGCGGGTAAGTTGAGAAACAATGAAAAACGTAAGACATCATTTTTGAGGTAGACTAGTTGTGTTTCATGGAATAGATTTCTTTGGGTAATAGTTTCCCTTGGCGACTTATTGATATTGATTTTTTGAGGACATTCTCTGTAGTCACCGTCTTCTTTATGGATCCAAATGCAGGGTCATTTATTCATGTCATGCATGCTTCCAAAGTCAGCATTACATCTGCATCATGTACAGTCTGCATTACATTGTCTACTTCACAAAGTCCTGAAGAATACTAAAACCTCAAGCACTGTTGAGGTTATATCTAGTAAAAGTTAACCTGGAATGGACAGGCCATTGCAAAGGTTACAAAAATCCTACTATATATATACTAGCAAATATATGCTTCCTCTGGTCGTAAATTTTTGCTAGTATATACGATGTGAGTGTGATGCTTATGATATAATGAGGAATGAACATATACTACACTACCTCCTGCAAAAAAGACTAAAATAGACAGGTCATTACAACGGACAAAGGTTTACTCTCTCAAAAATCTTATTAAGATCGCAACTAGCAAATATATGCTCCCTCTGGGCATTTTTTTTTTCTTTAGCAAGCACTTGTTTACATTGGATTTGAAGACGACAATATTGTAGTCAACTGGAAAGTAGCCCAACAGAACCGAGTTCCACAGGCAGTCAGTTCTAGGAAAAAAAGTTTTGTTCATGGAATTCACATTTAGATTTAGGCACAGATAGAGAGTATGTATGAATTATAAGTGTAATACCTACGAGAGTGGCATAATGTCAAACAAGCATATACAACATTACTGCTTCTCAAAGGCGGAGGTAATGTATGGGAAGGTGATCTCATGACAACAGAACAAATACTACACTACCTTCTTCATACTATTTCAGGCTTTTATACAATACTTTAAAGTAGTATAGTCGAAATTCTGCTGAAAGTGCTTATTTCGCTATAAGTTGCTTTTGAATATGTTGTGTTCAAAAACAGCTTTTTTTTCTTTTTAATTCCCAACACTCTTTTGGTGAATTTAGCACTTGCTAAATGGTGACCCATTCTCAACTATTCATAACACACATTATTATCCATTTTTGTCATTTAATAACATTAAATTTTCGCGTGTTTTCTGGCATATTTCTAAAGATGCAACCGTCATTTATTTCCTAAGCCAGAATGCACACTATAGGTTTCTAGTAACCGCTGGTCTGCAACATACTTTTTAATAATTCAACAAAACCATTTTTGTGAAATCAATGTTCATTCTATTTTCACAAATGAGGCAAATTAATGTTCATTCTTTACATAGCCTAATAAATAGGATGGGAAAAAATTACATTAAAATTTTTGGATGGAGAAATATATTCATTGAAGGAAATATATATTTTTTAGTCTAAATAACAAATGACCGCAAAAATAGTTTGATCATTCTACTACTCTAGTAGATATCTCGCTACCAATGCAATCCTCTCCCTGGAGAAGAGCCAAATATGTTCTAGGATGGAGTATTGTTGCCACACCTGGGCAAGAGCTGCTTAGAGCATCCTATCCAGCCCTGACAGAGTTCAAAACTGTCTTTGAAACCTTGTAGGTGATACCCTTTCCCACAGAAGAGACGTTGCTAGGATGTCTCATCTCTATCGCTTTTTTTCATAACACTTACTCGTCTTAGTTCCAATCTATGGTCCCCTTTGCCAAACTTTCACAAAACACTCGTCTAGCTAAAACCATTATCAACAATTTCCCCATTCTCTATCGCATGTGAAACTCGGTTCAGAACTTCAGCATGTCTATGCAGTTGTGGAAGCAGGAACCTGGAAGGGAATTCTAAAGTCTAGCAGTTCTGGGAAAGAAACTATTAAAGTAAAAGGCCTTCTTACATCTAAGGATATCTACTGTGTAGGGGTGGGATTTTGCTGCTTGTCGGGTTTGTCGAGGGTATTTACATCGAGGAGATACAAGGGCTTGTAGTTCGGCAGAGCATATACCATTAAAATACTTGTAGAACAGGCAAAGGGATGCAATATTTCGTCGATGGGACAGAGGTTGAAGCTTAGATGACAGTTTGGAACCTATTAGCTTGGCGACACTCTTTTAAACCCTGTCCAGGAGTGAGAGACTAGTAGCAGATGCACTAGCTCAAATGTGACAACAGTACTCCGTACATGGGCTAATAGTGGCCTTGTAGAAATACATGATACTTTCAGGCGTAACTTTCTAGCATGGTAGAGAGAACCCTCGATGTATCTGTTCCAACTCATGTTCCCTGTTAACGTTAAGCCGATGAGTTTAAACGAAGTATTTACAGTTAATGTCTCATCAGTCATAGCTATTGGTGGTTGGCAAGGTTTCTTGTAATTATTGAAGAAAACAAGCTTAGTCTTGGCAGCCTTGTGTTACTATCTATTTTTGTAACCATTCCACAACAGACTGGAAATTTTTCTCTAGGTTTTCCGCCATCGCCTTGGATCTGTGTGTGTATGTGCGTGACTTAGGTGCCATCAGCTAGAATCGAAACGAAAACATAACTCTCCACCCTTATTCCTTAGCCTCTGGGCTAAACCCATATATATACATATATATATAAATTCACCACACATCTGCCTTTTTAAAGACGGAATTGCTCGATCGTCAGACAAGATTCAAGCAATAACGATAATAATGGGATATTTGTGAAAGCATTTTTTCATGAAATAGTGGGAAGATGAGTGTAGGAGAGGTGAGATGCATAAAAGCAAGGTCCACAGAGTTTTATAATTATATAGGTTTTACTTTTACAATAAAGCTAGGATACCTGTTAATTTATAACGGACAGAAAGAAATGTTACATTTTTGGGGAAGAAATCAACGAAACATTGTAAAAATAAGCAACTTCCTTTAATATAGATTTAAATGATGAATTATTTACATAAAGTGTTTTTTTTTGTTGTTTTTTTTTGCATATGGTTTTGTGAAATTAATTTGTTGCATCTGATAGAAAAGAAAATGATAATATACTGCCCTGTACAGGGATTGAACTCAAAGCCATGGCATTATGAGTCATACTTAATGCATCTCACCTCTCCTATACTTCTCCTCCCATTATTTCATGAAAAGATGCTTATACAAATAACCCATCATTATAGCTATTGATGATCGACGTAAATATATTTTGTGTGTCTATATATATATATATATATATATATATATATATATATATATATATATATATATATATATATATATATATATGTATGTATCATTCCTAAACCTGTTCAACGACAATAGCAGCCATTGGACAAACAAGTATGTTATGCAGAATCTAAATCGCAAAACAACTATTAAGATATTAGATATTTACATCTTGGCAAATATCCATGTTTAATAGGATATCAACTATTTCGTAGACTTTTGTATGACTGTCTGCACGATGATAACATTTAGATATGAACGAACAAAAATAAGGTCAAAATCGAAAATTTTCCACATAAGATTCTCTTTCTTTTTTTTTACTTTCTTTTCACCCTCAAACAAAACATAATGCCACTTGGAATTTTCTATCTGTATAAAAGCCAAGTGCGTCCAAGGATGGAGTACTGCTGCCACATCTGGGCAGGAGCTGCTAAAAACAGCCTATCATGCCTTGACAGAGTACAAAATAGACTACGTGGCTTAGTGGGGAATGCCCTTTTCTCTTCCCTGCAGCCTCTCTCCCACAGAAGAGACGTTGTGAGCCTGTCTTCGTTTTATCGTTATTTTCATGGCAAGTGCTCGTCTGAGCTCTAATCTCTGGTCCTCTCTCGCCAATCTTTCATGAAAAACACTCGCCTGGCTGAAACCACTGTCATTAATTTTCCCCACTCTTTATCTGTGCCTAAATCCAAGCGTAGATTCCATGAGCAGAGCTTCTTTCTTAGAAGTGCACGACTGTGGAACTCTCTTCCGTTTTCCTGTTTTCCATCTGACTACAACTTGGATGTCTTCAAGTCCAACATAAAAAAATTCCTGACAAACTGCTCCCTTAAGTAAGACACTTTATCAAATCTCCAATACTAATGATTACAACGATACTATCCCATTGATTACTGTACACACAATAACCCTTAATCCCGGGTGGCTTCATGGCCTTAATAAGTGGTGATCTCCATGTAAAAAAAAATGCATAACAGGAAACTGTGAGAAGTTGAGCATCACATTATATTTAAACTTCTGCAGATTAGTAGTCAAGGAAGCAGGAAACAGCGAGGGAATTCCAAAATATAGCTGTCTGAGGAAAGAAACTATTAAAGTAGAAGGTTTTCTGGCATCTAGGGACCTCATCAGTGAAAGGGTAGGATTCTGTTGCTTGTTAGGTTAGCTGAGAGTATGTACGCCAAGTGGTAACAAGTGCTATGAGTTCTTCTGATCACATTCCATTAAAGTACTTGTAAAACAGACACAGGGATGTAGCATTTCGGCGATGGGAGAGAGGTTGGATCTTGGCCAATAGTGCAAAACCAATTCGATTTTAGACTCTTTTTGGATTCTGACTAAGAATAAAAGACTAGTGGTAGATGCGCCCACTCAGATGTGGCAACAATACTACATGCATGGGCGAGTTGTTACTTTGTAAAGATAAAGGGTACTCTCTAAGGGAGTAATTTTTTAACATAGTAGGGGGAGCCCACCTTCTTTGCAGCAGCTTTAGCAGTATCCTCAATGTACAGTAAGTGAATGGAAAATTCCATTAGATGTTAAGAAAATTGTTAATTGAACTGATATTAACAGTCAATACTTACTAATTGGGTTATCTCCCTTTTGAAGATTACCCATCATTTACTTACTCTAGTGCTAAGTATTATTTTGAAATGTATTACTTACATTATATAGCTTTAATATATATACATATATATATATATTTTTAAATTAATATCAATTATATATAATAAATATAAATTAATATAAGTTATATATATATATATATATATATATATATATATTTCTCCATGTGTTTTGAGGGAGGTGGTGTTTGATCAACACTGCTGGGGAGCTATGATTTAATACACTGTTTTGTTTTCAGCAATGCTAGAGATTAATTGAGTTACTGACAAAATAATGTTCTAACAAAGGACATCTTTTTTTTTAGTTTTAAAAGTTTAAAAGAAACTTCCAAGACTATATATCTATCTATCTATATATATAAGTGAACGTATCTGTGTGTCCGTCTGTGTATCTGTCTGTTTGTGTACATTTCCCGATGCAATAATTCTGTCAATTTTAAGTCTACAGACTCGAAATTTGATATACAGGGTACGGAGATTTCGAAAAATCTATGTGATCGGTTTTCGGCCAGAAATTTGGCTGTTAAGGAGTCAAAGTTCAACAATTTGACCTTTTAAAACTCTACCAAACTCCTCCGACAATTTTGGGTCTACACACTTGAAATTTTAGATATAGGTTCCTTGAACATGGATCTAACTTATAACTTGATTTCAGCCCAAAACAATAAATGTTAAAGGGGTCATAATAGAGGTCAATGTTTAAAAAATTTTACCTCTGCGATCTCTACCACATTACTCAGATAATTTCTGGTCTAAACATTTGCAATTTTGCATAAAGGCTATTCAGAGATAGGGCAAGCTTTTTAATCGGTTTGGGTCGAAAATTTTAGGTACCAATATATAATTGTATGTATGTATGTGAGCATGTCTACTTAAAACCTTCGACAGAGGCGACGGATTTTCACAAGATCAGTATCGTTTTGAAGCTCGACCCTTCAGACGACAAATACCGAAAAATTGGCTAAAAACATTAATATCTTCACCTTCAACTGAACACTTTTCTACAGGGAGGGGTCGCTTTTTTCACCAATATTTTCGAAAGTCATCCCCTCTTTTCGATTGTCTAGCCTTAATTTAAACATAAGTCACTTCCAGTTTGGTGGTGGTCGTAGCAGCAAAGACGTCACGTTTATTTCCCGTTCTTTTCCGCCTTCGTGGTACAGGTTCGAGCTTGCCTTCCTATTACCACTTTTTTTTTTTTTTTTTTTGCTGAACACACACCTCCAAACACCCGGGCAACATATATAGTACATATATAAAATTTGATTTAAACTTAAGGAGGGCAGAAAGTAAACTTTGGGATAATTTCAGCAGCCTCATAAATCTTATTTAGTTCTCCCATTTCCTGAGCGGTGTTTCTGACAAAAAGAGGGGCGAATTATTGTTTTCTGGATGAGAATTCATCCATTTAGTACTTATTGTTGGTTAATGTTTTACATTGTAGAAATATTTTTGTTTTATTTTTTAACTACTTGCATCAAGTCGATTTTCTTAAAAAAAATACTTCTGATTTAAATTTTGATAAAGATTTTGGTACTTTATTCTTTTCTTTTTATTAAATCAATTTTATTAATTACAAGAGAGACAAAACTATTGCATATGTATATAAGAACATAGGACAATAACATAACATCAAGCATTAATTTATTATAAACTGTTTCAAAAATAGTTATTCAAATTAAACATACAAGTAGCTGTGTTTGGGTTTTTGCTCTATCTCAGGATGGAACAATAAAATTGTCGCCTTAGAAAAGACGATAAAGTTCCATTTCCGTTTGATGAAAACTGGTTTTATTTTTTTTGTTGCAGATCATCTACTAGTTGGCCAGTTGTGTACAAATCCCAAGAGCGATAGGAACCTTCTATCATGTCTGAAAGTGACACAATGTTCAACAAGCGAGATTGGAGATGCACTACTGTACAACTCATGCTCTCTATCAATCCAAGTTATGACAACAGGACCATTACCAGCACCCTCAAAATGCAAATCTGGGTGGTTAAACACTTGTGGATATAATTTAATGAAGTTTCCGGTCATGATTATGATTTTGGTGTGGTTTTAAGTGAGGGATGCATTATACCATCTCACATTTCTGAAGGCGGTTTGAAAATCAACACCAAAGTGTACCTGGATGTGCTGAAGAGTGCAGTGATCCCTGATGCAATCAGGTGGCTGCTGGCAGACCCTTGGTGTGGTAGCAGCACTCGGCACTGGCCCACAAGCCCAAAGAGACCCAGGCTTCACTTCTGAAGGAGTTCTATAACTTTGGACTCTTCTCTCACTGCCCCACCTCCTCCCCTGACCTGAACCCATTGGACTACTATGTTTAGTCATATGCCGAGAACATCACCAGCATAACCTCCCACAACACCAAAGCCAGCCTGATTGCTGCCATCCACTGAGTATTCGCCAAGTTCCCAGCTTGTGGAAAAGGCATATTCCCAGTTCTGGACCTGTATCAGGTTGTGATTTAGGCTAAAAGCGGCTATATTGAGTCGATGTCAGCTTTAATACATACTCAAGTTATCTGAATTGATTTTTTTCAATAAAAGTTCTCAAATAAAGCTGAAGTGTTGCAACAACTTTATCTTTCCACCCTGTATAAAGTTAAGCGTGTTTGTATTTTTATATATTTGTATCGAAAGGATTAACTCCTAAACTACAATATTTTCCAAATGCAGAGCTTGGCATTTATAACTTTTCTAAATACATTAATTATTTTACTCATACTCACTCCAAACAAGGCACATTGACAGTGTGACATAACAGACTAATGTGAATTAAGGACCATGTCTACAAAGATATTTTTAGTAGGAAGTTGAGTAGTGAAATATCTGTTCACATTACATTTAAATTGCTGTATGTTAGTACAGTCGCGAAAGCGGGAATCAGGGAGGGAATTCCAAAGTCTCGCAGTTCAAAGGAAGAAATTATCAGAGTAGCAGGCTCTCTGGCATTGCGTTACCTCTACAATGAAGGTGAGGGATTTTGCTGGTTAGTTGGGGTATTCACGCCAAGAAGGCATCAGTGCTAAGAGTTTGTTGGCGCACATTCCATTAAAGTACTTGTAAAACAACCACAGTGATGTCACATTATGGAGATGGGACAGGAGTTTGAGCTTTGTTGACTGTTCAGAATCCATAAGATTTGAGACTCATTTTTAGATTCTCATTTAAGCTAATTGTACAGTTTGAATCGGCATCCATTATCCCAATGTTAATGCACGTGGACATCTTATATTTTCTTTTAACTGTGTACGGAAAATAAAAATACGAATCCTTAATTGGCAAGAGATGTTTCTATATTTCCCAAAACACTGCTGTGGAATGAGATAAGTTATTGAATGCCTTGAAGAAGTTCTCTTCTTTTGGAAATCCTTATGCGTCTATTGCGTAACAATTCCCAGGTTTTCCATTTCTAATAAAAAAAAACAAGAAATAAAACAAAAACAAATCACAGATTCGATAGATGCTTGAGAAATCAGTTTTTCTTTTCTTTTACTGCCAGTGAGAAATATTATAAAATAGAGATGAACGTTAAGTTTAATGCATTTTTTTGCTCAATTATTTATTGTCCATTTCATTTTAAGAGAAATGGCATGCGGTAACAGAAATAAAAAAATAAAAGTGTGAAAATGATGATACTACCAATAATAATAATAATAATAATAATAATAACAACAACAGATGGTAATGCTGAAAACAGCTTAAATCTTAAGGGGAAAAAAACCCTTTGAATGTGAGAACTAACCTACATGACCTACAAACGCTTACCAGCCACATGAAAACTGCAATAGAAGTAAAACAAAAAAGATAGAAAGAAACACCACATGAAACCAAAAAAACTGAAACTACAAAATTTTAAATATACGGCGCAATGACGTTGACATACTGGTTCTCACCAAATCACTGAAGTTAAGCAATGATGAGCCTGGCCAGTATCAGATGGGTGACCATTTGCGAAGGCTGGGCACTGTACGTACAACGCCGAGATGCATAAATTTCCAGGTTGGTATCGGGGGGGGGGGCGTTTAACTCATGGGAGGAGATACACCTCCTGAATCAAGACGGAAAGCAACTGGAAACTACTGCGTTTACTTGTTTTCCTGAGATTAGCATGACTCTATAGTTTGGAGAGCTTGTGGTCGCCGATGCTATTAACGCAGCAAGGCCGTGGCATGCATGCATACACTCCTCTCCCTCCAAAACTAAGTAGAGTTTACATTGGTTGGCGCCACATCAAATATGATTTGTTGTGAAAAGATTGAAGGGATAAGCATTAACTAGACTTCCATTGGATAGGAGTACAGAGGAATGAGACTTTGAAGAGTCTTGTACAATCACTGATAATGAATGCTTGTGTGAAAACTCCTAGTGAGTAAATAATAATGAACGCAGTAACAGTAACATCGATTGGTACCATCTAAACTGCTTGTGAAGTGTTTAGCATGAAAAAAATAAAAAAATGCGAGCACTATCAAGACCTTCATTACTGGGAGAGAATTCTGAGGCGGCTTATGATCACTGACATTCCAAAGAAAACCATCAGCTGTTATAAATGGGAATTTAATGGTAAATGGTTGTTGTGAAATTTAATGGTAAATGGTTATGGTGAAATTTAATGGTAAATGGTTATTGGGAAATTTAATGGTAAATAGTTATTGGGTAATTTAATGGTAAATGGTTATTGGGAAATTTAATGGTAAATGGTTATTGGGAAATTTAATGGTAAATGGTTATTGGGAAATTTAATGGTAAATGGTTATTGTAAAAATGCTAAGTGATTTGCAACAATTATCAAAAGCAATGGAGCTTGCTAAAAATCTAAGGAGATCTGTCACTCAAAATCTAAGGATCACCACCTGTTTTTGTTGGTAAGCAATCACTGAACAGAAGTCGTGCTAAAACTTAATGATTAAATAAAAATAAATGATTAAACTGGGTTATTTTTGTAACAAGAAAGACACCACTTATCAAGGCCCTTGAGGATAAGGATTAATAAATGTAAGATGGTAGTGCCAATTAATATCAATATCAATAAGAGTGTTATCACTCAATGAGGGAACTCCTCCCTGGACTTTAGCTATCTATCCCTGTCCTGAGCTATCCGTTGCCATGTGAGATCCATGTGTTGTATCATGTCGTCCTTCCCTTTCGTTCTTGGTCTTCCCTTTGGTCTCTTATGTTCACGATGTGTCCATTCTGTTGCCCTGACGGACCATCTGTTGTCATGTTGTCTGGCTACGTACCCTGCCCATCTGCATTTGGATGTTTTGAAGGCAGTATTGATGGCAATTACTCTTTTTTGTTGGTGGATCCAGATGTTTGTCTTTCTGTCTTGTAGAGTGATGCCTAACATTTCCTCCATCTTCCTTTGTGCCACTGCTAAGATTTCACTTTGGCGAGTTGTCACGGCCCATTTTTCACTACCTTAGATCATCACAGGTAGTATATCTTCATCAGGTCGTAGTGTAGTAGTGTAGCAATCCTTAATGGTGTAAATTGGGCAGAATTTGATTATTTAAGGGAACAGCTCAACAATAACTTGTTTACATTGAACTTGTAGGCTACCATATTGTAGTTGGCCTCAAGGGAAACCAGCAGAACAGTGTTCCACAAACAGGCAGTTCTAGGAAAGATGCTCTGTTCATAGAATCTGCGTTTAAATTTAGGCACAGATAGAGTGTAGGGAAAATTGTTTATGGTGGTTAAAGCTAGTCGAGTATTTTTTTTGTAAAAGTTTGGCAAGGGGTGAGGACCATAGCTTATGATGCAAAAGTTGAAAAAGTAAATGTTCAGATTTATTTCTATCATGTGTATCAATGAAAACTTCTGGTGTCATTGGCCTTCATTAAGTTGCCTTCATTCACAGAAATGGTAAAATTGCATCCTGATTGAGCAATTAGTACATTCAAATTAATATTTGGCAATGAATCTGATGTTCATATCACGATTAAGCGGAATACAAGAATTTTAGTCAACATCTTCTTTTTTTATATGATTCATGTTTAAAAAAAAACAAATAACATTTTTAAGAACCCTTATGTAACGTAGTACACATACGTTCACACACGTAGCCCCAACATGTTGTATGTAGTCTACGTCGCAAAGGTGACCAAGACAAAGGATAACCCAAACTCACTTTTTTGTGTTATAACAACAACATTTAGTTTCGGGTACTTTCTCATGTTGTATTGTCGTGTTTATATAACTATGTTCATGTATATCTACTGTATATAAGGTATATGTGTTTCTGTAATCGATGCTTGTGTATAGTCTAGTGGTTAGAATTATAAGCACAGTTACTTTTCTTTGTATGTGGGAAGTGTCTACGTGTTGATCTGTTACGTGTATATTTAATAGTCTTTCTATATTATTGAATTAGTTTGGAATTATTTTGTAGATGAGGGAATTGTATTTTTATTTATTTTTTTAATTATTTCGACTTTTATCCTCATCTTCTAGTTGTTGTTTTCACGACGTTTCGGCCAATTGTTGCTCTGGCCTTCGTCAGATTAACTGCGGCTGGATAGGAACGTCGAATCCTCCAACTACATCCATAGCAATTGCTGCCTTCAATAGCTGTTGTCATCTCACCACGGTTTGGTCAACTAATCCTCTGACTGGCTTTTGGTGGGATCGAAATTGCTACCTCTAGCTCCACGTTCACCTGGAATCGTAGATATTCCGCATCTCTATCCACTGCACCACGGGTCCCAACTGTAATGGATGAAACTAGTCGCAGACTACCAAACTGTTAGCATGATCTTCCTTTGGTGCAACTGTTGCTTTGGGAAGTGTCATGGGCTCCAGTGATGTCTAACCATAGAGCTAAGCATCGCCAGTTGTCGTAAAGAACCCACTTTTCGTTACAAGTTAAAACCCAGTCGAGAAACGGGTCGTTCTTGTTGCGTAAAAGAATTATAATTGTTTTAAAACGGTCATAATTCAAACGATTGGATGGAGCGAAAAACGCTCCTTAAAATGATGTATGAAGTAAAGGTATTATAACGAAAACTTATTTGAAAATTAATCATTTGAAATTAAAATTAAAAATTCTGCGAAAACCTTTATATATATATATATATATATATATATATATATATATATATATATATATATGCCTTGTTGATTGCGTCTTCGCTGAGCTGATTGGGCGATTCCATCTGTAAAAAAAGGATGATAGGTGAATTTATTTATATTTATATATTCATTCACTTATTATCCCTTTTTTAAAAGATGGAATTGCCCGATCCTTGAAAACAACATGCAAGCGAGCAAGAAAACGAGCACGGTCCACAGAGTTTTATAATTATCTAGATAAACAGATATATCTATGTATGTATGCATCTATATCAGTCTCCTGATATCTACCAATTTTTCTAAAAATATAGGATTCTATTACAAACTCCCCTTAAAGCCAATCAAGCAATGATAAGAACTGAGATGAATTCGAAATGAGGAAACTCCTTATGTGTATGATTTTACATAATGTACTAACAAGCCATAAATCACCTTGTTTTATCCTTTTGTAAATTTAGTCTCCTTTGTTCGTTTCTTAAAGAATTCATATTCACATTTCTATGGAAATCTTCGTTTTTGTCTTTACTTGCATCCACTTCAAAACCATTATGTACTTAAGAACTACGTCGAAAACTGGCGCCAGGTTTTGGTCATCCATATAATCCTGGCCAATAACTGATTGATTACTCTTAGACAATTTCTGATTGTACAACGGACTATGTCTGCAAAATACAAAAAAAAAGAAAAAAAAAAAAAAGGGAACAAAATATCCATAAAGGAACCTAAGAGAAATACGATTTAACTGGGAAATGGCAGAAAAAATTATTCCAGTGTGTTTGCTTTTGCATTTTCATAGTAATACTAGTAAGAATACCCGCCCTACGATGGGTAAAATAAATTAGTCCAAGAGAACACTTTTATGTCCCTTTACGAAGATAAAATCCAAGATCTAATAATACAACACCTTATTCTAAACTCCTCATTTCAATTCTGATCAGAATCCATTACATGATTTTTATTCTGAAAAATATCTTAAATTTAAGGCTTAAGCTTAAGAGGTCTTAAGAAGAAATTGAAATCCAAGAAATCTTACTTAATTAGTGTCTTATAAATTAGGATCAAATCTAATCTAAATCTGAAATATTTTGATCTTTAAATAATCTCATTGTTAAAACCCTTTAAAACATGCAAAAAAAAAAAAAATCTGGGAAATATTTGTTAACTAGCTTACCCGTGTCCAGGCTCGCCTCGGAAATTAGATTAACAGAAAAAAATTCATGCAACTATCTTGATATATTCAAAAATACTACTACTGATAATGATGATATACAGCAACAACAACAACAATACTACTACTACTACTACTACTAATAATAATAATAATAATAATGGGTACCGGGACAGCACTACTGTCAAGGAAATGTAGGACACCTCCTTCCCTTCGCTAGTGTTTGGAAGACACTTGGGCATGGCCGAGAACCCACTTTGCCATCCGATTAGGGTAACGTGAGGTCATGGGAAGCAGGCGAATGATGTGATACGGAAGCTAACAGAAATAATTCTATTCATGGTTTCGTGTTTCGTTGTGCTGAGCAGAAGATACCTCTAGGTACAATAGTCAGGACAATCGCCCAGTATGAGCACTGCTCGGACAGAAAGAAACTGCAACCTAGTGTCTGTATAACTGCACAGAAAGCTATGACAATACATCACATCTTTATTCGAGAAACAGCGTGAATAGAGTTCTGAATCAGATGAGGATTACCATGATAGACAGGTGCACCTGATCGTCATCGAACTACTCTCTACCAACTAATAAAGAATAATGGGAAAGATCATTGGTAGAAGAAGCAGTGGGTGGCAGCGAGACACATACGTTGACAGTCTGAATACCTGCGCAACATAAAAAATGATGAATTCATGAATACCCAGAGAGAGAAAGATGGATGGAGAACCGTAGCCGACAATGCCTATGCTAGGCAGGACATTGCTTGAATTTAATAATGAGACTAGTGATAAGAATAGTAATATTAAAACCTAAACTAATTCTACCGTAGTGAGATCGAGATGCAATTCAAACAACGCCAAAAAACGCCTGGTTTAAATATCAACCTCCTTTTCTCCACTTTGTTGGGATACACTCTCCTCTTCACTTCCAAAAGCAAGTTAGAGTGTTCACAGGAACATGTTAACTCAATATTTTTCAACCAATGAAAATCGTTTTAAACACAAAATCTAACAAGCCAATGTGAGCTGAAGATGAAACGCCAAAAAAATCGTTTTGTTTTTTAAAATGTCAACTAATATCGCTGTTGTGTCAAACGTGAAATTCGATCTAAAATACACTTTCTTGGCCTAAAATCAAAGTGTAGTATTTGTTCTGTCCATATATGGTACAATAATTTTTGCAGGAGTACGTTTGTGCCGGGCGTCCATAGAATGAAAATATATCACAAACTCTTACAAGATTACTGGAGATAGATGTCTATGATTAGATATATTCTGAATCTACATTAACCAGAGTATTTAGATAAATATATTTGCGTAATGACCAGTGGCATAGCGGATGAAATACCTGGTAAAATTCAGTTGTAAAGTTACACACTTCTGATGGTTGAAGGTTGAATTTTCAGTGCGTATGACACTAAGAATACCATAGCAAATTACTTAGGGCTTCTATCCAGTTATGGCTGACGGAACAAAAGTAAGCTTTCTCTGTAAATTAAATAAGAGGTGCTATTCGAAATTCTGTGAAGATTTCCAGGTTTGACAAAAAGATTCCAAAGTTTAATAGAAAGATTCCTGAATTCGATAAAATACATCTGAAGAATGTCGGAGGTTACATTGACTAAAATGTTGTAAAAATAACATTCAAGATAACAATAATAGTCAAAATAATAATATTACGAAATATATTTCCGTTTGAAGAAAAATGGCACAATATTATATTGGGTCTGCATTCACGCCATATCTCTATAGAATGAAAATATTTTTAGAACAGTAACAATACACAGCAAATGAAAAATACAACGTGCTAGTATTTATAATTATCTCTAAACTGAAGATTTCTAAACAATGAAAATAATTAGAGACTGATAAATTTCGTTCTAAATCAAGGGAGACAACTAATAACATTACCTTACTGCAGAGTAATTTTGTATTTACTAAAATCAAAAGGAAAACAATTACTGGTGAGTAATTTTATGAAGTTAAAAGGAAATTTTTACTGATTCATACTTTGGAAATTAGGTAAAGTTAAACAAACACAAAAACATGACTACTAGGTTATTTTCGAATTTAGTAAAGTTAGAAAATAACATTTACTATTAGAAAATATAAAATAATACTAATTGGTAGGGCGAAATCGATAGCTTATACAAAGTCTATTTATATAAAGTTAGGTATGTGTATGTTTATAGATTTCCTTCTATCTATAGAATTTACTTCTAAACTAATAAGCCGATCACTATGAATTTAGAAAGAAAAGAAAATGCTGTTAAACGTATGGGTCGGTAATGTGGTCTATATTTAGCTTTGTGCAAAAGAGGGATAGAAGTAAATTCAATACCTCGGATGTTTGTGAAATTTGAAGCCTCTCTGAAGTGTTTCAGTCATCATGAATCTGACTTGGGCGTATTAATTTTGACCGAACTTTTGAAGGACTACTTTGGGATTTACACAGCAGTCACAGATAGCTTCCAGGCACCAACGAAGAAAGTTATACCCTCTGTTGCCCTGATCTAGTGATATCCGAATGATTACAGTCACTGAAAGATATACAGCTCAGCAATAACCCGTATTTAACCATTCTTACTGTATTACTTCCTTCATGACTGTGCACTATTTTACCTTTCAGCAACTTAATACTGTCGATCACTTAAATATATTATTTGTTATTTATAGAAAACTCTGTTTCCCTTTCATTTAACAATCGTTTATGATACAAAGTATCATAGGAGTTTCTCTTATAGACCAGGCGAAGATAGTCTGTTATAACCTTGTATTAGCAAGAGAGAAAAGCTTATACGGGTACCTTCCTATAGATAACCTCTATGCAATTTGCCCTTTCTCTTTTGAATCAATCACAAACCTCTTTATTGGATAAGATAAACGCTGCCGGCTACGAATGGCTCGGTACTTAGTGTCTATCATCTTGTGTGAATTAGATACGTTCAAATTTTGGATTTGTGACTACGAATTTATATCTTACGCATTTGTGACAGACGGCTGACAAGTATGACTATAAAATGATACACAGGTATTTGATATTATGTCTGAAAATTTTTTAGATGAGGATTGAAGATTTGTATAATTTTGATTATTTCGACTACTATTCTCATCTTCGTTGACATTTTTATACCGTTTTGACCGATACAAGCTCCGATCTTCATCATGTTCATATCCATCATGATCATTTTTTCGCATTTAGGAACTTTCTAGTCGAACTTGAAATTTATTATTTTGTAAGCTGACCTATCTAATGTTTCATAATGGATAGCCATATGTCAGATAGTAATTACATCAGATAGCGTTTATCTTGACAATGGTCAAACTAAGTGAAAACCAAGGTGTCACGAACTTTAGGAAACAAACCTATTCCCAGCAAAGATAACAGGAAAATAAATATGAATGTTAGACATGTAGGAAATACTAATTTAAATGGACACTTCTACCCAATCATGGATGAAAGCGTATTATTGAAATAGTCTATTAATTAAGTATAGTCAGTCGGTAAAAGACAGATAATATTGATGACCATGTACAGAACTCTCCTTCATGGTTATCTGAAAAGACGAGATGATAATTAAAGGTCCTAGAAAAGCATAATACAACCATATAATGTCCAGTAACACGATCAAACCTTGAGAAATTAAATCAAAGGCACTAGATGCATCACAGGACGAATATACAACACTTGAAAACTATCCGTCTCCAAGCTGTGTAATATAGAAATTTAAATACATTTGATATCCGTTTATATTGCTTGTGAGTGTTTTGAAATTTCACTTCGCTGTCAAACTTTTGCAGCGTAATTAATTAGCACGAACAAAGATTGATATTTATGAGCGAAACTAACTTTGCCAAATTGTAACAGCCAATCACATAAATAGTAAATTTCCTATAAAGCGTAAATTTCCTATAAATAGTAAATTTCCTCGGTTTGCGTTATGGGCACAAATTGAAAATAAATAATTAAACTTCATCTGAAGAAGCAAAGAATTGATTAATGAATGTATTCATTATTTAACAGATAAAAAAAAAAGGATAGGAAGACATTTCTTTGGGGAAGAAATGCCAAACGGCTAATGTGAAAATGTTTCGTTAAATTTTCATGTGGAAATTTGATTATTTTTACACGATTTTAACTGCAGTCATTTACTCTTGAATGGTAAATAGCCGGTCGCATGCCACTATTGATACGGACTTCCAGATAGTAAGTGCATTGGCTTTTTTTAAGAGAAAAATGTAGCATCTGTTCTTTATGGAAATTGCTTCAGGCAACAGTATAAGCGTGAAATCACCTGATATAAGGAGCTAGCAAAAACAAAAGATGATCATAAAAATAAGAAAAGCCATTGGTCTTTTAGTCTTGAAAATTTTATTCAATTTGCAAACGGAATATCTATTTCAATGATTTCTATGCTAAATGTACTCATGGACCGGTATCGAAGAAGAAACATTTCTGTGAAAGTATATTAAAATGAAAAAAGAATATAGATAGGTTTCTATGAGTCGTTCTGTTTATAATTGTTTATTTTTGAGAGAAAAAACCCAAAAAACTTAAAGTCATTGAATTATAAGTGGTTTGCCATACTTATAGGTAAATGTGAACTGAACACATGCCGTAATACTTAAAGTTAAATTCAAATTTTGATATATATTAATTTACATGCGAAGAAAAAAAACAATTGGGACGCTGAAACCGTATATAGTAAAACAATACGTTTTTATTGTTGCGTTTTATTTGTAACATAAATTAAACAAAACATTTTTTCGGGGTTATTTATGTTGGTAGTGTTAAAGAAAATGTATGAATTTTTTTTTAAGAAAGGTCAAATTCTGCAAAAGCAGCGATTTGTGTTTATTGTTTACACTGTTATGGGTTTATGTATGCATGTGCAACCGGAAGTCGTAAACCGGATGTGGGTTACAACACCCGTTACAAGGTTATTTGAGTTTTATAATTATACTAGCAGGGGGGTACCCGGCGATGCCCGGGTGTTTTGAGGTGTGTGTGGTTTTGGGCAAATCAAAACTCCGGGGAGGGCGGGGGGTGGGGGGTTAAAATAAAAAAGTTTTGGTAGGTGAGTATGAGGATCGAACCCGAACCCTTGAGGCCAAGTTGGAAATTAAAGTGTGAAAAAACAACCGTGCAACGTTAACCACTGGGCCACCGCGACATACAATGGAAGACGTTTGAATTTATTTATTTAAGTATTAAAAACAGGTGGGCGCAATAAAAGTTAACTCTGCTGCTTCTTTTTGACCTCATTAATGAGGTCAAATAGAAGTCACGCAGTTAACTTTTGCTAACCCAAATTTTACTGTTTTTTTCTCCAACAGATGTTGGGGAGGGGAAACCAGCTCCTATTGTCCAGATTGAATAGCAATTGTCTGATATAAGAGGAGTTTGTCCCCAAATTGATCAAAGCTGATTGCTTCTGGACGAGAACCGCACTGTTTGAATTTAGTTTCACTTTATTTATACTAAAAAGCAGGACAAACAGAGGACAGAGTGAAATAGCGCGAATCTCATAAAAGTCGACGTAAATAAATGTAGAGGCGACCCGCATTCCCAAATCCTAAGTATTATTATCTAGGGGCTATATAAACAGTTGTAAGCGATCGTAACCCTCTCCCGAGAGCGTGTGCAAAAGAAGCCTTTACGAGACATACACAAAATGGTCACACACATTTTGCCTTTTATATATATAGATAGATAGATGGATTTTCACAAAAAGAACAGTCAACTTGTTATGACCTCTTATGAACACTGAAAAGTCACCTTGCGAATCTTGACAATCTAAAATCAAAACAATTCTTCTTATACTGACAATGTATCACATATTTTTTCTTTCTTTTCTTTTTCAACATTAAAATTGACACAATCACAATTTCTTTTTTTCTTCACGAACATATTCCATACGGCCCTTAATTATGCTTTAAATATATATTTGTGCGTGTGCTTTTCTTAAAATGTATTATTTGCCCTTTACTTCTTTTCAAATTATTATTTCCAACTTGTGTTGCTCATTCTTTTAACTGACATAATTAATAGATCTAGTTATTTCTAAGAACAATGAATAATCAACTGCATTTTTAGAATTGCAATTTGTAATCGCTTTTAACTTTTGAATGCTGAGTTCGATTCTATCCTTTTCGAAGTATCATTTTCAAGCTTTATATTTAGCTACTGATATCTGCCCCCTTCACATGTAACAGGTATCGGTAGGAGAAAAACAATCAGCCGGAAGAGAGTTCCACAAGTTTGTAGTTTTTTTTAAAGGAGTTACTAAAATAGGAAGCTGTATGATAAGGAAATATCAAAACAGTGAACAGACCACTTGACCAACAAACCAAACGAGCTAAAACAAAGGAAGCAGGGACGAGATCAGACAATTCTGAAGAAAACAAGCCTTAGAATTTAGAGAAAAGACTGTGACTAGCAACATCATGTTTGTTTAGAGAGGTTACAAAGAAGAAGAAAGGATGGAGTCAATTAAATTACACCATTCTGATACTACATTTTATTTTTTCTGTCCTCAGTCAATAAAGTAGAAATCCTTCTAGAACGAGGCAATTTAAATTTTTGTCCTAATCTCGAGTGTCCGTTTTAGGGTAACTAGATTTTTTTTCCACATTAAAAACCGACCTTATCTAACTCTGTCACCGTAATGAATAGGGACTGATATTGTTAGATAAATAAAGGGACTGATAGATACGAAAAGCTCTAACCCCTACCCCCGTTCCTGGCTTAGTATGGGGTAAGTCGGGTTTTTTCCATGAAGGAGGAAGATTTTACGAAAAATAAAATTCACGAAAGATTCCCAGTTGCATGTATCTTTCGGTTCGAGAAGGTATTAATGAGGTTCTTTCTTTGTAACTTGGTTGTTACATGTCAACACTCGGGGCCCACATGTTGTATGCAGATAGTGGCAAGGAGTCAACAACAAAGAAAGAATTCGACTCACTTTTTTTACCAGTTGAAATAACAGGCATTTATTTATAGGCACTTCCGGAATAACACTGTCTTTTGTTCAAAAGTCTTCTCATACTCCAATGTGCTTAACAAAACTCTGCTTTGTTGAACACATGGTAATCTGTTGCTGCCCCGCCATGTTTAGGACATACCTTTTCCTGTCGTCCTCAGGTCACGTTTGTAACACACGTATTTCTGTTTTTCTCAGGCCACTATTTTTTTTATAATTTTTTCTTTTCTGCTCCCTTGCTTTGACGTCACCTCACATACGGCTCGGTTATTCATATACGTTGGCTGTCGATTCTCTGTTATATCTTTATTTTTTATGGTTTTCTTTTTTCAGAGAGGTATCGACATCCACTCACATATAGCAGATGATATTCCCAAATATTAACCCATCTTGTACTCATCAGGCTCAAAGTTGGTTAACTTTGGTGATCTAATTAGAATGATGTTATTCCATATATCAAGTCCTGACTAATAAAAAAGATCACATGTTAGGAAAAAACTGCATTCTGAAAAGATTAGCACTTAGTAGCTGACTTGCAGTTCTCTGTATCTAGGCATATGTCCCTTAAGCCACCTAAATAAGTAACATATGATTGAAAGATGTTGAGATGCAACCAACCGGCCGGTGACAATCGTTTACAGAAATAAATTAAAATCATCAATATTTAATCTATATTAGTATATTTACCTCAAGACTATGTCTAGCTATGAAAAGGAAATTTTAAAATAACAAACTGATGGATGGACAGATGCTTTTATTGTGATACTTAAACATATGTAAGAAAAAGATATATACATATACATATATATATACATATACTTCAGAATAAAATTATCTAACAATCAACTGGTATGAAAACCTATGATTATAAGTTTTACAAAATATTATTGCGGTAATATTCTATAAGTACTATCCAACCTAAATAAAAATTGCTCGATATACAAGATAGAGCAAATAAACCAAGTTTTAGTCATCCAATAAATTTTAAAATCCTATAGGGTAAGGAGCTATAATATTTCAAATGTATCCTTTGTCTTACATAGAATAATAAAAATCTTTTGATTTTAAATTTAAACATTTCACGTCATATTTAAATTTATTGAATGACTAAAATTTGATTATATATATATATATATATATATATATATATATATATATATATATATATATATATATATATATAAAGCAATAGTTATTTCCTGTAACCTATTTCAAACATTAAGTATTTCGGCCTACAGTCCTTCTCAAGATGAGAGATTAAATTAAGACCGTATCGCTAATTTTCAAGCATCACAGAATTTAGGAGTGCCACAGGCCAGATCATGATATTAAAGAAGGGATGAGAAGAAAAGTGGGAGTATGGAGATAGATAGGGACAGAGAGGAAAGTAGTATGAAATAAATCGAGATTGTGAAATTGTTAAACAAATCAATGGAAAATAAAACTATTACTATCATAGCTAAAAGAAAAAGTTTAAGATAGATACATAGGATTAATTAGAACAAGATAGTTGCATGTAACGGTTTACATTATGAGGGTTTAATGTAAAATTTCAAAGTGAAAACACACGCATACATTAAATATTATTACGTGCATAAAATGTATACCCATGTACATGCATGTTTATAGTTTTCAACCGTCAGCAGCATAGATTAGGATCGAACTCATGACACCAGCATCCACTGTCTGGTGTTATACCAAATGAGCTATGATGATTCACCTCTAGGATGCACTTTTTTTTTTTTATCGCATTACAATTTAAGATTTGTTGTTGGTGCTGTTTAACAACATCGAAACGCTGTTATTTATTTTTTTTCCGCTACGTTAGCAGTATATTTAAAGAGCTATAAGATATTTTTGCTATTCATGAATCATGAATAAGTCACCCCTTATTTTTATACGTCCCATGTAAAATAAGGGGCGACTCATTCATATATATATGTATGAATAACAAAAAGAACTCATAACTCTTTAAAAAAAACTTGCGCTAATATATATATATATATATATATATATATATATATATATATATATATATATATAGTATTGAGTGGGGATTTTGTAGTCATAGGTTCAATCCAAATGGAAAATTTCAATCTAATATTTAATTATAGAGAGCCATATATATATATATATATATATATATATATATACTAGCAAAAGTACCCATCGTTGTCTGGGTTGTAAAAGCAGCCCACAGAAAATGGACTCTGATTTATGAAAGTATGATAGGTTATGAAAAGGAAGGGTTGTAAAGAGATAGCTTCGAATTTGGGGCTATCAAAACCAAAGCAAAATAGGATGAAAGTAAAAATGAAATAGATAAACCCCATAATTTATTATACCATACCTGTTCACACTGAAACGCTTATCACAATATTCTGTGGATCTATATTAAAAAACCTTGTTAAACTTTGTGGCATATTTCCATTCTATGGAGGTCAGGCGCGAACGAACACCCCATAATTTTATTATACCATATTTCTTCAAACTGAAACATAATTATCAAAGTATACTTACGCAGATAGATATGAAAAGTCTATTAAAGTTTGTGCCTATTTCCATTCTATGGAGGCCAGGCGCGAACGCAGACCCCACAATTTTATTATACTATCCCTATTTAAGTTAAAATATACTTCTCAAAGTATTCTTATGTATATCTATATTAAAAACATTTGTAAACGTTTGTTTTTTATTTTTAAATTTAATTAATTTTAAATAAAGACCCTCACAATTTTAAAGAACCATCGTTCTGCCAGATCAGACATACCCATTCCTGTGTCTCAATACATCTATCATTATATGTAATCAGTTTTTTAAAATAGTCAACCGTATAGGAGCCTATTCGTGACTAGACACACCCACACAGACATTCAGCTTTATATTATAGAAGATATATATATATATATATATATATATATATATATATATATATATATATATATATATATATATATATATATATATATATATCGTACTTTGGGTTATATGCGCCAATTCCGGGGTAATTGCGCCAACTAACTAAAAGTGCTCTTTTGGCAACAACGCATATAAAGAGCACTTTTTATTAGTTGACGCAATTACCATCGGATTTGGCGTAATTAGCCCAAAGTACGGTATATACATATATATAATATATATATATATATATATATATATATATATATATCAAATGCCAGCTAAAGAGCTGAATATATTTAATGTTAAGAGCAAATATTTCGGACTATAGGGTGCTTTTTATTAACATATACCAGACAATAATTATGTCAACATCTAACGGTCTCTTCAGGATATGCTTGTATACACATGGGAAAGTGTTTGTCTGCTTTCATTGGCAGGATAAATTTGTCTCTAACGTGAATCACGGCACATTAGAAAATTTAAATTTTATCTTGCTGTCCAATGATTAAGTCAAACACAATGAGCCAATCAGTGAGTAGTTAATACAGACACTTCCTTTTACAATCTGATGCCTATTTTAGCCTTCAATTTATGCAGGATTATTTTTGTAATCAGGAGATTTTAGAAAAGACAGCGAGATTTAAAAACCGGGCAACTCAATTAAGTTGCTTTATCAACGGATGAAACCGTATATAATATTCTAAGAGAAAGACATTCTAGGGAGAAGAAAACCATTAATAATTGGTTTGATTTCTATATTTAAAAGGCATATCAACCACTTTGCAGTTTTTAATTCTGAAGTTGAAGCCAAGCCCAGACACTTCAGAAGAGGAATCTTGGTTGATTTTGAAAAATTGCCTTATAGATGTGTAAGAAGTCTGTGACCGATTATTACAACATGGTTGTTTCCAAGTTTAGTATAAACAAAAACGTCGAATCGAATTTTCTATGAGTTAAATGCCCCATAAAAGATAAGGTTATTACTAGACAGCACGACTTCTCTCACTCTTTTCTATTTCCACTTTCATCTTTTTTCTTTCTAGTTTTGTAGTCGGTTCCTCAGTCTATTTTCACTCGTGTAACAAGGAGACTTCATATGCATCTTATTCAAATAATTACTGAAACTTTTAAACGTTTAATTACGGTTATATATTAAAAACCACATTATTTAGTGTAAATCTCCATTTACACAAAAAGACACTAAATGACCGTGGCCATATTTATATTTAATAGACGGATATCATTTTTGACGGTCAGTTTCTTTATAAACATATGCCAAATATTACATCTTAATACATATTTTTCTCTATACTCTAGTAGCTCATGCTGGTTATGTATGCACTTTGATGTATACAACTAAACTATTCAGAAATCTACTAATTGAAGGTCACTAATTAATGTTTGCTAAGTGACACATCTGTCACTGACGGCGAAATTTACGAAATGGCCACGCCCATTTTTAGCGAAGTACGAACACCTTTTTAGTATTCCTCTGCCTATCTCATCACTATATCTAATCCTTTCTTGATGGCAACCACTATCCAACCAGCAATCCCCGCTTGGTTATCATTTCTTGATAACTAGTGATCTGACAGTGTGTGTATATATATATATATATATATATATATATATATATATATATATATATATATATATATACATACACACACACATTTTATTCAAATATTTATTAAAAATGTTCAATAAATATGTTAATAAAATATTCAAATATTTATTAAATAAAATTAATATATATATATGTATGTTTGTGTTTATATATATATATATATATATATATATATATATATATATATATATATATATATATATATATATATATATAGACACACACTTTATTCAAATATTTATTAAGAATTTTCAATAAATATCTGAATAAAATATTCAAATATTTATTAAATAAGATTAATATATATATATATATGTATGTTTGTGTTTATATATATATATATATATATATATAGACACACACTTTATTCAAATATTTATTAAGAATTTTCAATAAATATCTGAATAAAATATTCAAATATTTATTAAATACTAGCAGGGCTACCCGGCGTTGCCAGGGACCGTAACAACAATATAAAAACAAAAGCAGATATTGAACATATGTTTTATTCTTAGGGGAGAGGAATCTTTCAGGGTGAGAGAGAGAGAGAAAAGATAAAGAGTGTGAGAGAGAGGCGGAAGAGAAAGTTGTTCCATCCTCTTTCCCAAATTTGACTACTGTTCACGTTTGAACTCTCATCGTCGAGTTGATCCTCGAGTTGCCTATTGGCCTTGATAAGTGCTAATATAGAGAGAAGAGAAACAGGGGTAGAGAGAGAGAAGATAAAGAGTGTGAGAGAGAGGCAGAAGAGAAAGTTGTTCCATCCTCTTTCCCAAATTTGAATACTGTGCACGTTTGAACTCTCATCGTCGAGTCTATCCTCGAGTTGCCTATTGGCCTTGATAAGTGCTAATATAGAGAGAAGAGAAACAGGGTGAGAGAGAGAGAAGATAAAGAGTGTGAGAGAGAGGCAGAAGAGAAAGTTGTTCCATCCTCTTTCCCAAATTTGAATACTGTGCACGTTTGAACTCTCATGGTCGAGTTGATCCTCGAGTTGCCTATTGGCCTTGTAAGTGCTAATATAGAGAGAAGAGAAACAGGGTAAGAGAGAGAGAGAGAAGATAAAGAGTGTGAGAGAGAGGCAGTAGAGAAAGTTGTTCCATCCTCTTTCCCAAATTTGAATACTGTGCACGTTTGAACTCTCATGGTCGAGTTGATCCTCGAGTTGCCTATTGGCCTTGATAAGTGCTAATATAGAGAGAAGAGAAACAGGGTGAGAGAGAGAGAGAAGATAAAGAGTGTGAGAGAGAGGCAGAAGAGAAAGTTGTTCCATACTCTTTCGTGAGAGAGAGGCAGAAGAGAAAGTTGTTCCATCCTCTTTCCCAAATTTCACTACTGTGCACGTTTGAACGCTCATCCTCGTTGCCTTTTGGCCTTGATAAGTGCTAATATAGATAGAAGGGAAAGAGGGTGAGAGAGAGAGTAGATAAAGAGGGTGAGAGAGAGAAAGAGAAGAGAAAGAGGTCTAGAGAGAGAGAGAGAGAGAGAGAAAGAGAGAGAGAAGAGAGTGAGAGAGAGAGAAATATGGTGATTCGAGTTGATCCTCGAGTTTCCTATTTGCCTTGATAAGTGCTAATATAGAGAGAAGAGAAACAGGGTGAGAGAGAGAGAAGATAAAGAGTGTTAGAGAGAGGCAGAAGAGAAAGTTGTTCCATCCTCTTTTCCAAATTGTAATACTGTGCACGTTTGAACTCTCATCGTCGAGTCTATCCTCGATTTGCCTATTGGCCTTGATAATTGCTAATATAGAGAGAAGAGAAACAGGGTGAGAGAGAGAAGATAAAGAGTGTGAGAGAGAGGCAGAAGAGAAAGTTGTTCCATCCTCTTTCCCAAATTTGAATACTGTGCACGTTTGAACTCTCATCGTCGAGTTGATCCTCGAGTTGCCTATTGGCCTTGAAAAGTGCTAATATAGAGAGAAAAGAAACAGGGTGAGAGAGAGAGTAGATAAAGAGTGTGAGAGAGAGGCCGAAGAGAAAGTGGTTCCATCCTCTTTCCCAAATTTGAATACTGTGCACGTTTGAACTCTCATGGTCGAGTTGATCCTCGAGTTGCCTATTGGCCTTGATAAGTGCTAATATAGAGAGAAGAGAAACAGGTTGAGAGAGAGAGAGAAGATAAAGAGTGTGAGAGAGAGGCAGAAGAGAAAGTTGTTCCATCCTCTTTCCCAAATTTGAATACTGTGCACGTTTGAACTCTCATGGTCGAGTTGATCCTCGAGTTGCCTATTGGCCTTGATAAGTGCTAATATAGAGAGAAGAGAAACAGGGGTAGAGAGAGAGAGAAGATAAAGAGTGTGAGAGAGAGGAACTAGAGAAAGTTGTTCCATCATCTTTCGTGAGAGAGAGGCAGAAGAGAAAGTTGTTCCATCCTCTTTCCCAAATTTCACTACTGTGCACGTTTGAACTCTCAATCTCGAGTTGCCTATTGGCCTTGATAAGTGCTAATATAGATAGAAGGGAAAGAGGGTGAGAGAGAGAGTAGATAAAGAGGGTGAGAGAGAGAAAGAGAAGAGAAAGAGGTCTAGAGAGAGAGAGAGAGAGAAGAGGGTGAGAGAGAGAGAAATATGGTGAGTCGAGTTGATCCTCGAGTTGCCTATTTGCCTTGATAAGTGCTAATATAGAGAAAAGAGAAACAGGGTGAGAGAGAGAGAGAAGATAAAGAGTGTTAGAGAGAGGCAGAAGAGAAAGTTGTTCCATCCTCTTTTCCAAATTGTAATACTGTGCACGTTTGAACTCTCATCGTCGAGTCTATCCTTGATTTGCCTATTGGCCTTGATAAGTGCTAATATAGAGAGAAGAGAACCAGAGTGAGAGAGAGAGAGCGAGAGAGAGAGAAGATAAATAGTGTGAGAGAGAGGCAGAAGAGAAAGTTGTTCCATCCTCTTTCCCAAATTTCACTACTGTGCACGTTTGAACTCTCAATCTCGAGTTGCCTATTGGCCTTGATAAGGGCTAATATAGATAGAAGGGAAAGAGGGTGAGAGAGAGAGAGTAGATAAAGAGGGTGAGAGAGAGAAAGAGAAGAGAAAGAGGTCTAGAGAGAGAGAGAGAGAGAAGAGAGTGAGAGAGAGAGAGAGAGAAGAGAGTGAGAGAGAGAGAGAGAAATATGGTGAGTCGAGTTGATCCTCGAGTTGCCTATTTGCCTTGATAAGTGCTAATATAGAGAGAAGAGAAACAGGGTGAGAGAGAGAGAGAAGATAAAGAGTGTTAGAGAGAGGCAGAAGAGAAAGTTGTTCCATCCTCTTTTCCAAATTGTAATACTGTGCACGTTTGAACTCTCATCGTCGAGTCTATCCTCGATTTGCCTATTGGCCTTGATAAGTGCTAATATAGAGAGAAGAGAAACAGAGTGAGAGAAAGAGAGAGAGAGCGAGAGAGAGAGAGAAGATAAATAGTGTGAGAGAGAGGCAGAAGAGAAAGTTGTTCCATCCTCTTTCCCAAATTTCACTACTGTGCACGTTTGAACTCTCAATCTCGAGTTGCCTATTGGCCTTGATAAGTGCTAATATAGATAGAAGGGAAAGAGGGTGAGAGAGAGGGAGTAGATAAAGAGGGTGAGAGAGAGAAAGAAAAGAGAAAGAGGTCTAGAGAGAGAGAGAGAGAAGAGAGTGAGAGAGAGAGAAATATGGTGAGTCGAGTTGATCCTCGAGTTGCCTATTTGCCTTGATAAGTGCTAATATAGAGAAAAGAGAAACAGGGTGAGAGAGAGAGAGAAGATAAAGAGTGTTAGAGAGAGGCAGAAGAGAAAGTTGTTCCATCCTCTTTTCCAAATTGTAATACTGTGCACGTTTGAACTCTCATCGTCGAGTCTATCCTTGATTTGCCTATTGGCCTTGATAAGTGCTAATATAGAGAGAAGAGAACCAGAGTGAGAGAGAGAGAGCGAGAGAGAGAGAAGATAAATAGTGTGAGAGAGAGGCAGAAGAGAAAGTTGTTCCATCCTCTTTCCCAAATTTCACTACTGTGCACGTTTGAACTCTCAATCTCGAGTTGCCTATTGGCCTTGATAAGGGCTAATATAGATAGAAGGGAAAGAGGGTGAGAGATAGAGAGTAGATAAAGAGGGTGAGAGAGAGAAAGAGAAGAGAAAGAGGTCTAGAGAGAGAGAGAGAGAGAAGAGAGTGAGAGAGAGAGAGAGAGAAGAGAGTGAGAGAGAGAGAGAGAAATATGGTGAGTCGAGTTGATCCTCGAGTTGCCTATTTGCCTTGATAAGTGCTAATATAGAGAGAAGAGAAACAGGGTGAGAGAGAGAGAGAAGATAAAGAGTGTTAGAGAGAGGCAGAAGAGAAAGTTGTTCCATCCTCTTTTCCAAATTGTAATACTGTGCACGTTTGAACTCTCATCGTCGAGTCTATCCTCGATTTGCCTATTGGCCTTGATAAGTGCTAATATAGAGAGAAGAGAACCAGAGTGAGAGAGAGAGAGCGAGAGAGAGAGAAGATAAATAGTGTGAGAGAGAGGCAGAAGAGAAAGTTGTTCCATCCTCTTTCCCAAATTTCACTACTGTGCACGTTTGAACTCTCAATCTCGAGTTGCCTATTGGCCTTGATAAGTGCTAATATAGATAGAAGGGAAAGAGGGTGAGAGAGAGGGAGTAGATAAAGAGGGTGAGAGAGAGAAAGAAAAGAGAAAGAGGTCTAGAGAGAGAGAGAGAGAGAGAAGAGAGTGAGAGAGAGAGAAATATGGTGAGTCGAGTTGATCCTCGAGTTTCCTATTTGCCTTGATAAGTGCTAATATAGAGAGAAGAGAAACAGGGTGAGAGAGAGAGAGAAGATAAAGAGTGTTAGAGAGAGGCAGAAGAGGAAGTTGTTCCATCCTCTTTTCCAAATTGTAATACTGTGCACGTTTGAACTCTCATCGTCGAGTCTATCCTCGATTTGCCTATTGGCCTTGATAAGTGCTAATATAGAGAGAAGAGAAACAGGGTGAGAGAGAGAGCGAGAGAGAGAGAGAAGATAAATAGTCTGAGAGAGAGACAGAAGAGAAAGTTGTTCCATCCTCTTTCCCAAATTTCACTACTGTGCACGTTTGAACTCTCAATCTCGAGTTGCCTATTGGCCTTGATAAGTGCTAATATAGATAGAAGGGAAAGAGGGTGAGAGAGAGAGAGAGAGTAGATAAAGAGGGTGAGAGAGAGAAAGAGAAGAGAAAGAGGTCTAGAGAGAGAGAGAGAGAGAGAGAAGAGAGTGAGAGAGAGAGAGAGAAATATGGTGAGTCGAGTTGATCCTCGAGTGTCCTATTTGCCTTGATAAGTGCTAATATAGAGAGAAGAGAAACAGGGTGAGAGAGAGAAAAGATAAAGAGTGTTAGAGAGAGGCAGAAGAGAAAGTTGTTCCATCCTCTTTTCCAAATTGTAATACTGTGCACGTTTGAACTCTCATCGTCGAGTCTATCCTCGATTTGCCTATTGGCCTTGATAAGTGCTAATATAGAGAGAAGAGAAGCAGAGTGAGAGAGAGAGAGCGAGAGAGAGAGAAGATAAATAGTGTGAGAGAGAGGCAGAAGAGAAAGTTGTTCCATCCTCTTTCCCAAATTTCACTACTGTGCACGTTTGAACTCTCAATCTCGAGTTGCCTATTGGCCTTGATAAGTGCTAATATAGATAGAAGGGAAAGAGGGTGAGAGAGAGAGAGTAGATAAAGAGGGTGAGAGAGAGAAAGAGAAGAGAAAGAGGTCTAGAGAGAGAGAGAAGAGAGTGAGAGAGAGAAATATGGTGATAGAGAGAGTTAGGAAAGGTGTAGAGATAGAAGAGAGTGAGAGAGAGAGAAAGACGGCGAGAGAGAGAGAGAGAGAAAGACGGCGAGAGAGAAAGAGAGAGAGAGAGAGAAAGACGGTGAGAGAGAGAGAGAGAAAGACGGCGAGAGAGAGAGAATGTGTTCTTTGGAAAATGTGCACGCGACCTAATTTTCGTTTACATAAGCGGCCTGATACTGATACCCCCCCTTCAAGTTAACAGAGTTAGAATGTATAAACAAAATGGCTAAATCTTTTGGCTAAATCTTTGTTGACATGTTTTACAAAGAGCAAAGTCATCTTCGCCGGCAAAAAACTTCAAGCAAAAATAAAAACATTTTCCCTACGTCAATTTTCGTGTAATTTTGGGATTTTGATTTTTGGAGTGCGATAATTCCGTTGGTAATAACGGTTCGAGTCGAAAACTAATATTTAACTGTGTTATAGTATCAATTTCTCCTCCGAAGGCAGTTTTAACGTACCTCAGCCGCAGCCGACATTTTACTGAGCTGACGTCACGTCACGTGACACGTAATGAATAACGTTAAAATGACAGGTTTTTTGGGGGCCCCCCTGGGAGAAAAACGATAAGTTCACCCCTTTCTGCTGGTCCGTTTGACGTGAAATTTCGATATTTGTCATCCGGGATATGGGGCTTCGACATGATACCAAATTTGTCAACTCTGGTTCCGTCTTTCAAAAGTTTCAGCGTTACAAACAAACATACATACACACAGACGTTTGGGATTTATATATATAGAAGAAGAAGATAATGACAGGTTTTTGGAGGGCCCCCCTTGAAGAAAACTGATCAGTTGACCTACTTCTAGTGATCCGTTTGACGTGAAATTTCGTTATTTGTCATCCGGGTGATGGGGCTTCAAAATGATAGCAAATTTGTCAAGTTTGGTTGTGTCTGTCAAAAGTTTTAGCATTACATACAAACCTACATACACACAGATGTTTGGGATTTGGGGGGCCCCCTTGAAGAAAACTGATCAGTTGACCCACTTTTAGTGGTCCGTTTGACGTGAAATTTCGATATTTGTCATCCGGGTGATGGGGCTTCAATATGATACCACATTTGTCAACTCTGGTTGTGTCTGTCAAAAGTTTTAGCGTTACAAACAAACATACATACACACAGACGTTTGAGATTTATATATATAGACTAGCAGGGCTACCCGGCGTTGCTCGGGACCGTATAAACAATGAAAAAACAAAAGCAGATATTGAACATATGTTTTATTCTTAGGGGAGACGAATCTTTCATCTCTATGTATTATTTGTTTTATCTACCCCCGGACTGGTATTGTTCATGTTTTATCCCTAGCATAGGTAATTTACAGCATGTATATGAAATTGTTTTACCTTAGGGAGAAGAGAACAGGTAATATACAACATAATGTGTCTATATTACATCCCTGGCAACGCCTAGAAACCAGCTAGAACATGTATTTCAGTCAATCTTTATTACATCCTGGGCTATGCCGGGAAACCAGCTAATCTCTATTTAGTGACTTGACCACCAAAATACCTCCCTAAGTGTGTCCTTTCTTTTGAACTTATTAGATATAGGTATCTAGAAATGTGTGTGAAATTTTGTTGAATGCATTGTTCACTATGATTTTCTTATTGTTCTACACAATATCAACTGTAGCGAAATAAAACAGTAAACTTAGTGTAGTGTTAGAATAAAGAGCAAAGGAAAAAATTAGAATCATATTCTGTAATTGCAAATCTAAATTTGCTAGCGTGTACCAGTATTTGCCAGGTTGTGGAAATTTGGAATTTATAACGTATGTAGTGGCCTTTTCCTAGATACCTATTGCTAAAAATTATACTTTCATTTTGTTAGAAAAATCTCTCTTCGGATGCCCTGCATCATCCAAAATAAAAACAAATATTTTTATAATTGTTTCAGTACATTGCTACACATTGTGAAATTTGTTGACGTTTGTAAAAAAAAATCATGAATGTGCTTATATTCCAAAAAAGAAAATATCAGTGCACAGTATTGAAAGTGTTTGAGATTCAAAAGTCTGTAACATTTCTACTAACTTCATAAGATGTCATGTGAGAAACTTAATTGAATATCAAGACATTATCTGAAGCGTTTTTATTTTGGTGTAACGTATGTGTTTACAGTGAACCGTAACTTTTAATAAACAGCTTGGTATGCAATGACATAGGCTAAGAATCTTAGACAAAATATATATAAATTGGAAAAATGTGTGAACAAATGAAAAAAAAATGATCCGCTCCACTTGATGACATCAAGCACAGTAATATTTTAGTGAAGAAAATATGAAATTGATGTTCAGTGATTAGTTTGGATGAATGAGAAAATGTAATTGTTTGATGCATAAAAAATAACTCATTTGCTGTATTTGATATTAAGCAGCAAAATATAGTGATTTGAATATTAAGGAAAACATCAAATCAGATTATATAAAAAAAAAGATGAAATTAGAAAATATATATTTTCTGTTTATGAGTTTTGCCAATCAAAATTTTGTGGCAGAAATTGGGTGATTACCATGCAATTTTATTTTGATAAAATTCTTAAATTATTTCAATGTTTATTATAATTTCTTATTAGTGACTTGTTATCATCAAAATCCGCCCCAAAGAGTGTCCTTTCTTTTATTAGGTATCAGAATAGGTATCCAGATTTCTACTTCTATACAAATGTGATATTTCGGATCTGTAGATAAACAATTTGTTGCATATATAAGCTGAGAATTGTTCTCTCTCATTCTCTCTCTCACACACCCACACATTCTCACTTTTATAGATATAATAGATAAATTATGCTAGATATATTTCCATGTGACTGAATAATCTATATACAAATTTTCAAATCTGTAGATAAAAAATTTGTTGAGTATATAGGTTGAGAATTGTTCTCTCTCTCTCTCTCTCCTCTCACGCATGCTCACTTTTATAGATATAATAGATAGATTATGCTAGATATATTTCCATATGTCTGAATACACTATATAAAAATTTTCTAATCTGTAGATAAAAATTTGTTGAATATAAAGGGTGAGAATTGTTCTTACTCTCTCTCTCTCACACACAGACATATTCTCACTTTTATAGACATAATAGATAGATTATGCTAGATATATTTCCATATGTCTGAATACCCTATATACAAATTATCTAATCTGTAGATAAAAAATTTGTTGATTATATAGGTTGAGAATTGCTCTCTCTCTCACAGACACACACATTTTCACTTTTGTAGATATAATAGATAGATTATGCTAGATATATTTCCATATGTATGAATACCCTTTATAACAAATTTAAAATCTGTAGATAAAAAATTTGTTGAATATATAGGTTAAGAATTGTTCTCTCTCTCTCTCTCTCTACCTCACACACACCCACACACACAAACATTCTGACTTTTATAGATATAATAGATAGATTATGCTAGATATATTCCATATGTCTGAATACCCTATATACAAATTTTCTAATCTGTAGATAAAAAATTTGTTGAATATTTTCAACCCTTATCCTCGAGTGGCGTCTGGGCCTTGATAAGTAGTAATGCGTATTTAGCAAAATATAAATATATATATATATAACAAATTTACTGAATTTCCATTACTAACGATTACTGTATTGTCCAATTGACTACTGCGCTTTTCAACCCTTATCCTCGAGTGGCCTCTGGGCCTTGAGAAGTAGTAATTACTAACGATTACTATATTGACCAATGGACTACTGCACTTTTTAACCCTTATCCTCGGGTGGCCTCTGTGCCTTATTGTCCAATTGACTACTGTGGACTTTTTAACTCTTATGCTCGAGTGGCCTCTGGGCCTTGATAAGTGGAAATGACCAAGTAACAAAAAATAGGTATATAACAAATTTACTGAATTTCCATTACTAACGATTACTATATTGTCCAATTGACTACTGTGCACTTTTCAATCCTTATCCTCGAGTGGCCTCTGGGCCTTGATAAATGGTAATGCGTATGTAACAAAATATACATATATATAACAAATTTACTGAATTTCCATTACTAACGATTACTATATTGTCCAATTGACTACTGCACTTTTAAACGCTTATCCTCGAGTGGCCTCTGGGCCTTGATAAGTGGTAATACCATCGAGTGGCCTCTGGGCCTTAATAATTGGTTGTGCCTAAGTAACAAAAAATAGGTATATTACAAATATCCCGCATTTCCATTACAACCGACTACTACGGTGCACTTTTCAATCCTTATCCTCGAGTGGCCTGTGGGCTTTGATAAGTGGTAATGCGTATTTAACAAAATATTAATATATATATAACAAATTTACTGAATTTCCATTACTAACAATTACTATATTTTGTCCAATTGACTACTGCACTTTTCAACACTTATCCTCTAGTGGCCTCTGGGCCTTGATAAGTGGTAATGCCTATCTAAACAAAATATAAATATATATATAACAAATTTCCCGACTTTCCATTACTAACGATTACTATGTTGTCCAATTAACTACTGCCATTTTCAACCCTTATCCTCGGGTGGCCTCTGGGCCTTATTGTCCAATTGACTACTGTGCACATTTAACTCTTATCCTCGAGATGTATCTGGGCCTTGATAAGTGGAAATGCCTAAGTAACAAAAAAATAGATATATAACAAATTTCCCAAATTTGACTACTGTGCACTTTTCAACTCTTATCCTCGAGTGGACTATGGGCCTTGATAAGTGGTAATACATATTTTATGAAAAATATATATATATATATATATATATATATATATAACAAAATAGGTTGGAGTTGCTGAATAACTCATCCTCCTGTTAAAGCGGTTCCATCCTCTTTCCCAAATTTGACTACTGTGGACTTTTTAACTCTCATCCTCGAGTGGCCTATGGGCCTTGATAAGTGGTAATACATATTTTTTTATAAATATATATATATATACCAAAACAGGTGTGAGTCGCTGAATAATTCATCCTTCTATTAAAGCGATTAAATCCTCTTTCCCAAATTTGACTACTGTGCACTTTTAAACTCTCATCCTCGTGTGGCCTATGGGCCTTGATAAGTGGTAATATATAGTTTGTACAAAATATATATATATATATATATATATATATATAACAAAATAGGTTGGAGTCGCTGAATCACTCATCCTCCCGTTAAAGCGGTTCCATCCTCTTTCCCGAATTTGACTAATGTGCACTTTTCAACTCTTATCCTCGAGTAGCCTATGGGCCTTGATAAGTGGTAATATATTTTTGTTATAAATATATATATATATATATATATATATATATAAAAAATAGGTTGGAGTCGCTGAATAACTCATCCTCCCGTTAAAGCGGTTCCATCCTCTTTCCCGAATTTTACTACTATGCACTTTTCAACTCTCATCCTCGAGTGGCCTATTGTCCTTGATAAGTGGTAATATATATTTTTTAATAAAAGTATATATATATATATATATAAAAAAATAGGTTGGAGTTGCTGAATAACTCATCCTCCCGTTAAAGCGGTTCCATCCTCTTTACCGTATTTTTTATACAGTGCACTATTCAACTCTCATCCTCGAGTGGCCTATTGTCCTTGATAAGTGGTAATATATATTTTTTAATAAATATAGATATAAATATATATATAAAAAAACAGGTTGGAGTCGCTGAATAACTCATCCTCCCGTGAAAGCGGTTCCATCCTCTTTCCCGAATTTGACTACTGTGCACTTTTCAACTCTAATCCTCGAGTGTCCTATGGGCCTTGATAAGTAGTAATATATATTTTTTACAAAAATATATACATACATATATATAACAAAATAGGTTGGAGTCACTGAATAATTCATCCTCCTCTTAAAGCGGTTCCATCATCTTTGCCGAATTTGACTACTGTGCACTTTTAAACTCTCATCCTCGTGTGGCCTATGGGCCTTGATAAGTGGTAATATATATTTAAAAATAAATATAGATATAAATATATATATACCAAAATAGGTTGGAGTCGCTGAATAACTCATCCTCCCGTTAAAGCGGTTCCATCCTCTTTCCCAGATTTGACTGCTGTGCACTTTTCAACTCTAATCCTCGAGTGTCCTATGGGCCTTGATAAGTAGTAATATATATTTTTTACAAAAATATATACATACATATATGTAACAAAATAGGTTGGAGTCACTGAATAATTCATCCTCCTCTTAAAGCGGTTCCGTCATCTTTGCCGAATTTGACTACTGTGCACTTTTAAACTTTCATCCTCGAGTGGCCTATAGGCCTTGATAAGTGGTAATAGTTTGTACAATAGTTTGTACAATATATATATCTATATATATATATTACAAAATAGGTAAGAGAGAGAGAAGAGGGTGAGAGAGAGAGAAGAGAAAGAGGTAGAGAGAGAAGAGGGTGAGAGAGAGCAGAGAAGAGGGTGAGAGAGAGCAGAGAAAGAGGGTGAGAGAGAAAGAGGGTGAGAGAAGTGAAAGAGGTAGAGAGAGAAGAGGGTAAGAGAGAAAGAGGGTGAGAGAGAGAAGAGGGTGAGAGAGAGAGAGGTAGTGAGAGAGAGAGATAAGAGAAAGAGGTAGAGAGAGAGAGAAGAGGGTAAGACAGAGAGAGAGAGGGGTAGTGAGAGAGAGAGATAAGAGAAAGAGGTAGAGAGAGAGAGAGAAGAGGGTGAGGGAGAAAGAAGAGGGTGAGAGAGAGAGAGAAGAGGGTGAGGGAGAAAGAAGAGGGTGAGAGAGAGCAGAGGGAGAGAGAGAGAAGAGAAATAGGTAGAGAGAGAGAGATGAAGGTGAGAGAGAGCAGGGAAAGAGGGTGATAGAGAAGAGAAAGAGGTAGAGAGAGAGAGAGAGAAGGGTGAGAGAGAGCAGAAAAAGAGGGTGAGAGAGAGAGAAAGAGGGTCAGAGAGAGAGAGAAGAGAAGAGAAAAAGGTGTACACAGAGAGTGAGAGAGAGAAGAGGGTAAGAGAGAGAGAGAGAAGAGGTTGAGAGAGAGAGAGATAAGAGAAAGAGGTAGAGAGAGAGAAGCGGGTGAGAGAGAGAAGAGGGTGCGAGAGAGAAGAGAAAGAGGTAGAGAGAGAGAAGCGGGTGAGAGAGAGAGAAGAGGGTGCGAGAGAGAAGAGAAAAAGGTAGAGAGAGAGAAGAGGGTGAGAGAGAGAGAAAGAGGATGAGAGAGAGAAGAGAAAGAGAGAGAGAGAAGAGGGTGATAGAGAAAGAGAGTGAGAGAGAGAAGAGAAAGAGAGAGAGAGAGAGAGAAAGAGGGTGAGAGAAGAGGGTAAATGTGCATCTTTTTTTATAGTAGGTAATGCTTGGGAGACTGTGCACATTGCCTCCTCCCCCCTCCCCCCTATAAACGCGGTTCCATTCATAAGAAAACAAACTCGTATAAAAGTAATTTTCGTGTATTTAAGCGGCCTTATACTGATAGCCACCCCTCCCCCTTCCAGTTTAACAGAGTTAGGAGGTAAAAACAAAATGGCTAAAGCCTTGTTTACATGGTAAACTATAGCAAAGAGCATAGTCATCTTTCTTCGCCGGTAAAAAACTTCAAGCAAAAATAAAAACATTTTCCCTACGTCAATTTTTATGTAATTTTGGGATTCTTCTTTTTGAAGTGCGATAAATCCGTTGGTAATAACGGTTCGACTCTTAAACTAATATTTAACTGTGTTATAGTATCAATGATACTCCTCGCAGGCAGCTTTAATGTACGTCAGAGGCTCAGCGTAGCCGACATTTTACTGAGCTGACGTCACGTCACGTGACAGCTAATGAATAATGTTAAAATGACAGGTTTTTTGGGGGGCCCCCCTGGGAGAAAAATGATCAGTTAACCCCCTTCTAGTTGTCCGTTTGACGTGAAATTTCGATATTTGTCATCCGGGTGATCAAGGTGCAATATGCTACCTAATTTGTCAACTTTGGTTGTGTCTGTCAAAAGTTTTAGCGTTACAAACAAACATACATACATACATACATACACACCGATTTTTGCCTTTTATATATATAGAAGATTAATATATATGTATGTGTTTATATATATATATATATATATATATATATATATATATATATATAGACACACACTTTATTCAAATATTTATTAAGAATTTTCAATAAATATCTGAATAAAATATTCAAATATTTATTAAATAAGATTAATATATATATATGTATGTGTTTATATATATATATATATATATATATATATATATATATATATATATATATATATATATACACACATTTTATTCAAATATTTATTAAAAATGTTCAATAAATATTTGAATAAAATATTCAAACATTTATTACATAAAATTAATATATATACATATATGTGTGTGCATGTGTGTTTATATATATATATATATATATATATATATATGTATATAAACACAATATATATATTCAAATATTTATTAAATAAAATATATATGTATGTGTTTATGCATGTGTGATTATATATATATATACATATACACACAGTGTATTCAATTAAAATTTTTCAATAAATATTTAAATATTTTATTCAAATATTTATTAAATAAAATGAATAAATATATGTGTATGTGCGTATATATATATATATATATATATATATATATATATATATATATATATATATATAAGTTTTAAGATATAACTTTCATCTTAGAGAAAATACAACTAAACCGTATGTAAAAATAATGCAAACCCAATAATACATATAGGCTTAAATTCTAACCTTAAAATATAAAGCATATTTCTAGTGTTTTCGAATGTAGATGTAATAACTCTAGTAACACAAAAGGTTTAAGCATTTAAGTTGCATTTATAACACAACTCTAACAAATAGTAAATATAATAATATTGAAAGTTAATAGAAAACAAAAAATAGCAATAATAATAATAATGATGATAATAATAATAATAGGAATAAAAAAAAGAAGTATCATTTTTTTCCCCTACTATATAACCAGGCACTAAAAATTAAACTTCATAAAAACTTCCTTAATTTTATTAACAAGCATTTTCTTATTACAAATTCCCTATAAATATTATTCAGTAAAAGTTGTGGCAGAAATTTTGTAAATGATCCTCAAAGGCAACAATAAAAAATACTAAATGTAAAGAAAAAAAATTAATAAATATAAAAGTGCTATAGTACTAATAACAATAAAATAATCTGAAAAAATAGTAATAACTAAGAGTGTAATAGTAATTACCCTATGAGAAAAATAGCTGCAAATTTTGTATATATTGTCCTTTAAAAACAACTGTTTGACTAAAAGCATCATTTTCTAAGCCACAATATATACACATGTTAACCAGAATAACTATATACACACATACACACCCACACCCACCCACATTATATATATATATATATATATATATATATATATATATATATATATATATATAATGAGTTTGTTTTTTGGGGGCGGGGGGATGTCATTATAAGGAAAATCTGAAAATAAGAGCATATTATTTATATTTTGAAATTAATTTAAAATTGAAACTAAATTGATTTTAGTTTTTAAAATTTTATTTAAATTGTAATTTTAAATTATTTTAAATTATTTTATTATATAAATTAAAAAAAAAAAACTCATACCTTATGAATGTAATTTGTAATCTATTTCAATTTTAAAACCATAAGGAAAAAATACAATAATATGGAGGTTAATATAGTAGAAAAATCCCTTAGGCTAGATAAGTATCCTCCCCAAGCCTTAGAAGAGTTGAAATTTTTTATGCATTTCGATATAAATAAATGGAATTTTAATTTTTAATTGACATTGAGATAAGTTTTAAATTAAAAAAATATTTTTAGTTAAAATTGGTTCTAATATTAAAGGTATTTTTAAAAAATGTTATTGAAATTATATTTTAAATTTAATAGAATCGCCACATCAGATAAATAAGGGGGTGTTTCACAAAAGTAGAGTTAAATGTGAGCTCTTAAAGTATATATATATATTTTGTAACCGGAAGTGAAAACATATATATACATATATATATATACATTAAGAGTTCACATTTAACTCTACTTTTGTGAAACACCCCCTTAAATAAATAAATAGTATATATACCGCTCCCCATTTAAGGGGCTACCAAATTGGTCAAAGGGAAAATTACTCCCAACTTGTATTTAGGTAAAAATGCAATTTCGTATGAATAATTGAATCCATTCAAAAAGTATCGCCGGTTTCAAACTCGATAATTAGGGACTGTTTTAGAAACCAATATCGAGCTCTCTTCAGCCAATAATCATCTCTTTTGTAACCGGAAGTGAAAACATATATATATATATATATATATATATATGTATATATACATATATATATATATGTTTTCACTTCCGGTTACAATATATATATATATATATATATAGGAAAACACCCTTGAATTTAAATGAAATATATTATAATCACAAAAGTACATGCAATAACAAAAACCACTGAAATAATGGTCCAATGAGGATATACTAAAATCTAAAACAAAACAGATTGAAAAATAATAGTAAGATGGACAAGAACATACAGTTATTTCAACAATTCATATAGATTATGCTCGAGAGCGAAACAAGAAATTTAACATTTTAAACACACCAAAAAGTTAATAAACAGGAGAAGTGAAACAGCAACTCATTGTGAACACATAGTAAACATTATAAAATAACGAGTAAAAATATATTTTTTAAATAAATAAAAATTTAAAATGAATAAATACGAAACATGCAAACTAAAAAATAAATTCAAGATCGCGATAAATTAAAAAAAAAATAAGATAGATAAATAATTTTAGTTTCTACGAGTCGAATTTAGGTCAACTTTGTTCGTTCAACTTATTTAAAAGTGTAGAGCACCGGAAAAAAACCCTCAAATTAAAAATATAGCTTACTTGCTATAAGTATATTTCCAAATAGCTATATATTTTTTATTTGTTTCATTTTACTTCAGTGGGGGTTCTCAGAAATCAAGAGGCCTCCTTCCTGGTATTACTACTTGATCTCTATATGAGGTATATATTCTATTAAAGTTCTCATTATATGTTGAGTTAGTAAAGTGGTTGATAACATTTGTTGACGAATACATTTTTTCTTGGTCTTATCGGATTCCAGAACAAGAATTCATCTAGTCTGGTGGAGAAAACATCACAGGAAGAAGATGCCCCATTCCTCGTATGAGTTAGTGTGTAGTTGTGTTGAGGCCATCGGTAAATGCGGGAGCACAATTTTTTCTTTGTGAGTTTTATCTCGATTAATTGTTTCATATTTTACAGTAAGATTTACCTTGCATATGAAAACAATAGAAAATCAATTGTTATTGATGAAAAACTACTGTCTCGAGCAACACATGGTAGCCTTGTTAGTTAAGAAAGCAATGAGAGATTAATATAGTGCATTGATTTGAGCCAAACCGACCAGAAAACCCTAAGTTTATCTTTTATTGTGATTTCTTGGTCTCACTGGATTCATCTAGTCTGGTGGAGTATCCAGCTAAATGTTAGTACTTGAGAAAACATCATAGGGAAGAAGATGCACCATTCTTCATATGAGTTAGTGTATGGTTGTGTCGAGGCCATCTTATTTGGGTTTTGAATATGATATTATTTTGAATATTTGGTCAGATTTTTTTGTAATCTGAATTATCTTCATGTCAGGTTTTCCCCGAGAAAATCTTGTACAGAGAAATTGGAGAAACTCGAAGATGGTGTCTTTTTGGTAATTCAAATTCTCCAGTATGGCGTTTTTTTGTTTTTTTTGGACAGGATTTTATTTGATGTCTTTTTGAGTTGTGGCAGTAAACAATAGTACTTTTAATGGCTGAACTTTTAAGCCTCTTATTTTTCATATTATATACATCCGGAGATTCTATTGTTGGCATTGGTTTCCCCGATATTTTTTTTAGTCCCAATTCTTTCTAGAAAGACATTGGGGATTATGTGAAGGTTGCCAACATCCAAAATGAAAGTGATTTTTTGTGTAACAATCTGGATTCGAACTTGCAACACCCATGTCGTTGACCACTAGACTATCAGCACTTCCCATTGATAAAATGACGGGAAGGTTATTTTATCTGGGCTTTGAATATTTTGAATATTTGGTTAGATTTATTTATAGGGTGAATTATTCTCATGTCAGGTTTTCATGACAAATTCTTGTGCAAAGAGATGGGAAAGACCAGATTTAAAATCTCCTATACTGTATGTGCATGTTTTGAAATAATTTAGCAATTAAATAAATGTTTTGGACTATTAATACATTATGGATCTATATCTCTCATTCCATCTGTAAATGTTTATTTTTTAAATAATAATTTTATTTTTTATTATATTGTTATCATTTGAGTCGCTGACACGTATTTAACAGCAGTAGCTGCATGACACATATGCAAATGACCAAGCTGGTATGCGAACTGATGCCGCATTGGAGGAAGAGAAGGAAAAGAAATGTGGAGAGAAAAAAGTTGCCACGTGGTGAAGGAATGGTGAGATGGACGTGTGGCCACGTGGGCGGCAAACCCGTTTTTGAGGAAACACGTGTTTAACATGGTAGAATTTCGTGAACTATATGGTGGACTTAGAGACTTTTCAAACAAGATGTATTATGTAATTTGGAAAAGTACCAGGAATAAATACGTTTTTATTTCAATCAAAATAGCTGAGTCGAATTTTTTTTTTATTTTATTGTTCCTTTTCTAATGTCTCAGCATGCAACGTGTAGGGTCATGCTAACATGTAACGGCAACATTACACATTTGTGCTCTACTGTCAGATCAATATTATCATCATCTAATGACCCCAATAGTAAAGAAGTGGAATTTTGCTGCTAATCTATTTTCTAGGGAGAGGGGTACTTAAGTTGAAAAGAGCAAGTGAAGTTCATTGGTACACATTCCATGGACGTTCTTATAAAACGAGCGTAAGCATACAACATTGCAGTGATGGGGCAGTGTCTGGAGGTTGGTGTTGTCCATCAAAATCTGTTACCCTAATCTTAAACACAATAATCCCAGCAGAAATATGAGATAAAAGACGAGCATATCTTACGTTCTGCACTGCGTTGCCTTCTACTCGTTGGATATGACCAGTAGTGTAGCAAAGGGAGGCGGTGAGAGTTGCGATCCACCCTGGCAGCAAATACCAGGGGGCGACATTTTGGAGCAGGTAAGTATAGAAAATTGAAAAAAAATTAAAAGTCTGGCACTAATAACAGCCGTCTAAAATTAGATCCTTGATTGCAAGTCCATGAAAATAAATATTTTGAGGACTTTCAGGAATTTTAAAGGTTAACGGATTATCAACGGCCAGCAGAGGGGGTGGGAGCAAATCTTACAACCGCCCCGGGTGGCAAAAATAGTTGTTACACCACTGGATATGATGTCAAGACAAGTGAAGCTGCAAACAACGTGGAGATGTAGGAAAAAACTGGAAATTGTGACATGCTTATGGACTAATGAGGATGCACTTGCATACTCATTCCGTTTTTGTTCCTTTGCGACTGTCTCTGCATACAACGTGTGGGTCCATGTTAACATGCACCAGCAATGTTATACCAGTTAAGTTGGCGCTGCTCCACTGTCAGAGCAATATTATCACCATCAGCATTATTATTCTTTCTTTTAGTTCGAATTGCATACGATGACAAGAACTTCCCCTCTTCCATCATGATTATAATTGAATCACCCCAGGCATCATATTTGCTATGCTGACATCGTCACAACCACGAACACCACCAACCATATGTCATCTCTCTTCCATGCCATCAGCTTTCAGCCGCAAGTATTAATGTCGGTGTTGAGAATAGCAGTGTCTCTCCGTCTCTTTCCTCGCAGAGGGAATCGGTTCTGTCTCTGAGCAAAATCCATTTTATCTTTCCGAAATAGTTCTTAGGCTCAAAACCTGCGCTCATGTTGAACATTTCTTCAAGCCTCTTACTAAACTGATTTTACTCTCTCTCTCTCTCCTCTTTAATAGTCTCTCTCTCTTCTCCCTCTGTTTTCACTCTCTCTCTCTCTTCTCCCCTCTTATATTCCCTCTCTCCCATTTGTTTTACTCTTTCTGCTTTTACCCTCTCTGTTTTGCCTCTTTTACCTTTTCGATTCCAGTTTTACTCTTCTCTTCATCTTTTACTATCTATTTATCTCTCTCCCTTTCTTCTTCCTCTTTTATTTCTCTTTTACATTCTCTACATATTTTTTCTTAATGAATTTATTCTTAATTTTTTGTTGTTGTTGTTGCTCTGTCTTTATTATTTCTCTCTTTCTCTCTCTCTTTCTTGCACTTTGTATCTATTGTTCTTGCTTAATTTCCTTTTGCTCTCTCTCTGTCTCATCCTCTTTTTTTCTCCCTCTCTTTCAATTTCTCGTCTTTTTTCTACTCTGTATCTTATGTTCATACATACGACATAATCACGTCAACACACCGGTTCCTACCAGATCAACAAAGTTAAACGACCATGAGCCTGGCCAGTACCAGATGGGTGACCATTTGGGAATACTAGGCGCTGTATAGGATGGCAAGGACAGCACTACTATCAAAAGAAAGAGTAAAGCGCCTCCTTCCTTCCACTTTTCTAGAGACCCTTGGATAAGCTCGAAAACTCACTTTATCCCCATAATCAGGGTAACGTGAGGTCATGGAATGCAGGTGACTGAAGCAATCAGGAATAATTTTGTTCATGGTTTTGTTGTGCTGAGCAGAATATTCTGTAAAACAATCGCCTAGTATTGGTGTAAAATGGTCCGGGAACCAACTCATTGCAGTCTCAGCCGCAAAGCAAACAAAGAATAGAGAAGAACTTCAATTAGCTTTATTTTGTTGTACAACGATATTTATTTCTTCATTCTCTTATTACCACTGTGATATCCCTCACGGTATCATCTTCTGGAACGTGCTCTCAAACGTCGTCTACGTCTCTAACATGATCGTCCTCTCTAATGTCTTCTTTCTCCTTTTTATAGTCTTACTTTACCAGTGACGTCATTTCACATGCATTTGCATACATGCATCCATGCTCTATTATATGGGCACTGCTCGGACAGAAAGAAACTACAACCTACTGTCTGTACAACAGCAAAGCAAGCTATGAAAATACATCAAACACTTTCGAGAAGCAGCGTGAATGAATTTTGACTGATGAGCAACAATGAATTCATTAATGCCTAGATGAAGAGTCATAGCCGTCAATGCCTGTACCAGACAAGACACAACTTGAATGAATCTTATTCTTATTATTTCTTTTATTTTTACTCACCTCAAGCACAGTATATTGCTATTTGGATGTAAGCAGCTACTATTTGAGATCATGTCTACAAGAACACTATGTAGGGAGTTGAGCAGCTAGATATCTGTTCACATTAAATTTCTTTATGTTAGTACAATGAAGGAAACAGGAAATAGGGAGGGAAGTGCAGTAGTCTGAGAAAATAAGCTCTTAGTGTAGAAAAGCTTTCTGACATTTGCGTTTGCTCGTACTTTTTCCCTATATTTGTTGCTCTAACGCTTTTCCTGTACTATTTCTAAAATTACTTTCACTTTATGAAAGTTTTCAGTTTTGACGTTTCTGAATTTTGGAGATGAGGATTGGTTATTCGTATTATTTGGATTTATCGGACTATTGTTCTCATTTTGAGTGTGATTTTCCTAACGTTCTGGTCGATGTAACCTCCGACCTTCTCCGGGTGTATCTTGTCGAACTCATATATATATATATATATATATATATATATATTTTGTGTACAGAAAGTTGTTAGTTGAGACAGGTCATTGGTACCGTCGGTTTCAAGCCCGATAATAAGGCCCGTTTAAGGTATCCTTATCAAGCTCTCTTCAGCCAATATTCGTATATATATATATATATATATATATATATATATATATATATAGAGAGAGAGAGAGAGAGAGAGAGAGAGAAAGCGATAGATAGATATACGTTAATATATAGTAATAATTAGTAATAAAAATGGTGATATTTACAACTAGAAATAAAAAGTAGGTTTAAGGCTCCTAAAATTCGTACTAGACTTGTCCGTAAGTGGTTAGTGTACTTGGCGCAGTGGTTAGAATACTTGGAAAAATCAATTGTAAAAAGTGATATTCTCCTGAAGATTGAAGGTTCAATCCTCATTGTGGGCGACCGAAAAAAAAAATCAAATTTTGAATTACTTAGCACCTCTCTCCAGTCATGGCTGACAGAACAAGTGCACACTACTCCTGCAATGTAAATAAAGGGTTCCGCTCGAAATTCCGTCCAAATTCCCGAGTTTGACAGAAACATTTCCGAGTTCGACAAGATACACCTGAAGAAGGTCGGACCGAAACGCTGTGAAAATCACATTCAAGATGAGAACAGTAGTTTGATAAATCAAAATAATACGAGTTTTTATTTTTATTTTACAGCGTTTACTTTTACTCTTTTTACATACACTTTTTCATATTTTCTTGATTGCTTTCAATCTTGCAAACGGTTCTCCTTTCAACCACACTCGTTTGTATTTTTTAAAAAATTAGATTTTGGTCAGCTCCTCCTACCCTCTTTCTTTCTTGCTCTTCTGTTTTCTCTATTACATTATCCCTTTCCTACTATCTTCTCTTTCTATTTCTACTTTTTCATCACATTCGTTTTGCTTTTCAAACTTGTTTTCTCTCCCTCTCTCTTTCTCTCTTTTAATCTTTCTCTTGCTTCCTCCCACTCCTTTTACTTCTTTTTAATCTTTCCATTATATCTCTCTCCGATTTTTTTTTACTTTGTCTTTTTTTCTTTTTCTTTCATTTTCTTATAATATAATAATTTCATCACGTTTTTATTTCATTGACATCCTTTACGTTGCCTCGTATCTCTGCCTTACTCTCTGTTTGCCTATTTTTTCGTCGCATCATTCTTTGTTGTTGCAATATGTTCCTTTATCCCCACCTCTCCGTCTTTCTTTCTCCAGGTTTCGTATTTTTCTTCAAAGTTAGAGGAATTCAAGTTTTCCTTAGCTCTGAATTTTTCCCCTTTGAAACAAAATCGAAAATGAAACAACAACGACACAAAACAAAAGAAAATTTTTTTTTCTCTCAGGCTATCCCATTTTGTCTTTCTTCCCACAATCAAAAATGAAAAACATCTGAAATCAATTTTCAAAAAGAAAAGAATCATATATCTCATAGTTGGAACCCAGTTTCCCTTTAAGCTGTCTACATAGGTGTGATATACACGCACGTTTTGTAACCAGCCCAGTAAAAAAAATTAATGTACATTCAAAAAGTTAGTTACATGTGAACAGCAAAGTCATAAGAATTTCAGATACATCATTTCAATGCGACTATTCATAGGTCGGTCTGTCATGCATCAGTTTTAAATAGCATTTTTATTGGTCTGCTGCACTCTAGTTTCGAACAGCACTTTTATTGACGTTGATTCCATATCCTACGTTGCCTGATAAATGGTTGGATCATTCTATAGCTTGAGAAAGCACCTCACCCCAGATGCAATGCACCTATGTAAGCCAGATACGCCCTAAGATTAAGTACTGCATCCACATCCGAGGAGGTACTCTTCAGAGTACCTTTTCCTACTTTGACAGAGTACAAAATCTATTTCGTAATCTAGTGAGAAGTTAATCTGTTCCTTGCAGCCTCTTTCTCACTGGAGAAACGTTGCTAGTCTCTCTCTACTCTGTTTTTTGTTTCGATTTGTATTTCAAGCTAGGTGCTCGATTAAACAATAATATTTGGTTTCCTCTTCTAAGTCATCCACAGCAAGAACTCGTTTTCTACCACAACAGAAAAATGGATTTTGTTTTCTTCCTCTCTATACCTAGTGTCAGGCAGAATTTTCATGGACTAGGTTTCTTTTCAACAGCTTACCGCAAGAATGTTTCTTTACAGATTACAACATAGTCGTCTTCACATCTAATGTCAACAATTACTTGCCATAAGCCGTGAAAATAAATGTGATATATATATATATATATATATATATATATATATATATATATATATAGGAGACAATAAGATTGGAAAATGAAGGCACAAAAACTATATATTGGTAAATATAGAATGATTAATTTATTTAATAAGGGTATACACACATTATCAATAATCTTATTAATTTATTTCGTTCCTGGTGAATCCCTCGCTAGACGTCACATCCCCATTATGTTATCTAGCATCTTCTCTATTCTTCTGATGAGAAGCATAAGACTTCGAAATACCTAAGTATAAAGAGTCCCATTTCTCCAACTAAATGTATGACCCTTATTGAATAAATGAATCATTTTATATATACCAATATATAGCCTTTGTGACTTCATTTTCCACCCTTACTGTCTCCTGTATAAGATCCATTGAAATTTGTCGAGCTTTATATTAGCCCGATAAGTCTCCTCTTATAGAATTGAATTTACTCTCTTCTTCTAACTATCCAAGTGTGCCAAGTTCCAATCCAGTTCGTTCCACAGAAGCACGTTCACTTAAGATGTTGACAACCTTCAAGTGCTTCCCTCCTGTCTTTTTAGAAAGAATTTCATCTTTTATTAGGTTTCGTGATCTTTGATTGGACCAGATCGCACACTGACATGAGCAGTTTCATAAGTTTTCTAAGCCTTACTACTTCTGTGCTAGCTAATGACAAATTGGAAGTAGGTGTTTTGTTTTGCTAAAAGATTGCTGTACAGGGCCAGTTGGTTCCCTATATTCGGTTGGGGTACAGAGTCCCTTTTCCTAGATGCATTGCCTTCGCCACAGGTATGGAACCTCATCGACATTCTTTATAATAATCCCCCAGAATATCAAAGAGAGGCCTAAGGGTAACTTGAAACTGTGTACGGCAGAGACATTCATCTCCCTTAGGTATTATGCATACCCACTTATCTGAAGAATTCTAACCAGAAATATATATCGAGGAAACCAATACCAACAACAGTATCATCTGATTCATATGAAATGAATGAATATATATGACATGTTAAAAGTACTCAAACTTAGTCATTAAAATTGAGCGTTCTTCATCTTCCAGCTGACAATATTTCCATCTCATTAACTTTTATTCCCGATAAGGGTGAACCAATAGTAAAATAGAGCATTTTTAATAATTTGTTATATTGATCTGTCACACGTTAGTTTCAAAGAATTTCGCTGTGTATTCATTCTTTAGCGAACTGTTATCCTTATCTTCATATTCCAAATTATGACGCGTCATCTAAAAACAAAAATTAACATTTTTACTGATCTGTCACATTTTAGTTTCAGATAGCATACAGATGATAGTTTAATAATTTATATCATTTGTATTATTTGAACTACTGTTCTTATCTTGAAGGTTATTCGCACAACGAATTTACCAATATAACCTACGACCTTCTTCAGGTGTAGCCTATCGAACTCATTGGAACATGCCTTTTTAATGCAAAATGCATTTAAGCAAACCGCACACACATCCATGCATACACCATTTAACCAACGCATCAGTTGTCGCCCCTGTGGTAACCTCCACTTTGCGCAACAGATGGTGCTCTATTTTTCCTCTTCCGTTCTCTCTCTTTTTTCTCTTCACACTCGAGACATGGAGCTGAAAACATGTTTGCCTTCAATTCAAACCTCAAATGTGAGTGGTTCGCAAATTACATCCATGCTTCGAGTGTGAAGAGAAAGAAGAGAGAAAGAGAGAATTAACATTCCCGGAATTGTAAACATCAAGATATTACATTCTTTTTTTCTATTCTATATTGCGCAATTCATAACTTGGAACGTAAACAGTTCTTTGTTTTCATTTAATTACGATTTTGGTCATTTTTATGGGACACAAAAATGTAGATCAACTCAATCTGGAATGTGCGTATACGCATACCTCTACTTTTAAATGTACGTCGCCACGTCTCTATATCCAATACACCTGAAGAAGATCGGAATTTACATCAACCGACGCGTTGTGAGAATAACACTGAAGAGGAGAAAAGTCTTTCGAAGAATACAAATAATACGTAG
>NC_136486.1:126016224-126036224 GCF_053919585.1 Euprymna scolopes | reverse complement strand
ATAACTACTTCACTTACTCACATAAAATTATTATACGAAAGTATAATTTTATGCGTATACTTTAAGTATTTACTTCAACAGTGCTCAATACGTAGGTAGAGCTAGTTAGTAAGTTATAAAATATATATGGCGATTAAGCTACACTGAATATTCCGCATTTTATCCACTCTAGGATTCTTCAAGCTTTATATATATATATATATATATATATATATATATATATATATATATATATACGCATCGAGTGCGCCAACGTAATATTAGGAAAATAAACAAATATTTTATTTGTTTGAAATTTATCGCATAATAATTTCAATTTCAATAGTATTTGTCCATGGAAATCCTGACATCGATTATCAAAATTGCATTTCGGGTAAATTTTTTGACAACCACATCCCCACTCATAAAATGGAGTGTCTATTCCAAAAGCCATTCTTTACATAAGGAGTTAGGGAGTGTCAATTCCGAAAGCGATTCTTATGATGAGGAGGTTGGTGGTTGGGCTACAACAACAACAACAACAGCCGTACTTAATTTTTTTACGTGGGGGGGGGCTACAACCGGGCAACGCCGGTTAACAGGTCCTGCTAGTTTGTAAATAATTTGAAATTCAATTTATCTCTATTTTGTAATGATGTTAAATTTGAATGTTGATCCATTAGGTAAAGTTCCAATATAATCTATTTTGGTGCTTATTCAGATTGGCACTGATGGTGGCAATTAAAAGTAAAGAAAATACAGAAACTTCTTTATGATGTATGTACTCGTTACAGAACAACGATATCATATTCTTAAAATCACCTAAATTGATCAAGTAATTTTATTTAAAACTAAGAAAATCTAAATTTACGATTTTTAGCGATTTTATTATTAAACTGCATTGAACATAAGGCTTATATTTTTCTCTTCAGCACATCGATTTCAGTTGTTCCCCCTTTTTTTATTTCATCGGATTTAATCATGGTTGACGAAAACACTACGGCTTTCTAAGTCATAAAATTTGATTTGCTTGAATAAAAAAAATACTTGACCAAATTACGTGATTTTTGGAATATTTAATCTTTGTTCCGTGGCAGACGTTGCTGTATTTTCTTTACTTTTAATTGCCGCCATAAGTGCCAATTTGAATAAGCACTTCTATTTCAAATATGTAATGTGACAAAATGCAGACAGTTTCAGGTGAGATGGAAGAGAAAAATGAATATCTGAACAACGTTATGCAACCACATATAAACTCATAATTGTGTATGAGTGCAAATGTTTTAAGGAAACAATAAGCAAAAAACAAACACTCACTAAACGAACAACAACAAAATCGCACAAATCAATTTAAATAAGTTTAATCGCATTCAAAATTGACCACCAGCCAATAAAATCAATGAATAAAAAGAGAAAAACGAAGACAGATTGTTGGAGATATTTATATAAAAAATAATATCCAAACCATAAATCTGAACCCCATCCTTTTCCAGACATTTGCCTTTTCCCCGAAAATAAACCCATTGCGATTCATTCAAAAAAATTGCTAACAAAAAGCCACAAATACAACAGCTATTCCCATTCTTCCAATTTCTTCTGAAGTCTGTCACTAAAGAATTAATTGCCGAAAATTTTAATAATTATAATCCACGCTGACAATTACGATATCGATCCAGTTCTTTAGATGTCTGTGAGGCTATTATTGTGCCCAAGGCTTCGAACAGACTAATGTTTTCGTTGGCGCCCTCTTTTCACAAACTTTGGTTGCAACTGCCTTTCTATTACTTCGTTTAAGGAATTGTTCCTTTTATGCTTTTTTTTTTGTACTTTTTATATCAGAATCCTGTTGAAACTGACCTCGTGACTTCATGAGTTTAATTAATTCTTTGGTTAAGAAAGCAAAACATTTGCCCGTTTCTTCTAAATGATCCGAATGTTATCAAAAAAATTTAAACGAAGAACCGGTGAGGAAGATTTCTGATTTCTTCTGCAAGTCCTCTTGGATGAAACAGGATATATAGAACAAAATTGAACATGAATGTGTATTCTTATGATATCTCCAGCTGCGTGTTTAATGATTAGGGCTATGACAACAGCATATTCTTTTCAATGTTTTTACTCTCTCGTGTGTGTGTGTGTGTATATATATATATATATATATATATATATATATATATATATAGTGATGTGGTCCTCGGTTGATTACCTGTGTCGGATATATACTTGAAAGTCAAAACAATGAAAAGAATATTCTTTTGCCAGAGCCCTATTCATGATGAAAAGGTTATTCCAAATTTAAAGTGTTTTAGTAATTTTAATAGTTTCATACACCAGCTAAATCATTTATCTTTTAATTGTGCATCTTTTTTTCTTTTTTACACAGTGATCACCACTTATCAAGGCCCGGAAGCCACTCAGGGATAAGGGTTATTGCAAGTACATTACGTTAGTGTGGAGATTTGATGAAGTGTTTACTTAAGGGGGCGGTTCATTAGGAATTTGTTAACGTTGGACTTGAACACATCCAAGTTGTAGTCAGGTGGGAAGCAGGCAGACGGAACAGAGTTCCACAGATGTGCAGTTCTAAGAAAGAAGCACCTTACTTTAATTAGGTAAAAAGAATGTTGTGGTTTCCAATCTCTCTCGAAAAATAATAGTTTAGAGGATTTTCTCCTTGTTTTCATTAATATTCTTCTTAGTTTTTCATTTTGTGGTTTCCAATTGATATGACTTTATTCATGTTTCTAATCTATGCTATCTCTTAGTTACACCATATTCTTACATTTTACTTATTAAACATGTTTTTATAATATGAATCAACCCTGGCACAGAAATTTCTGTTAAAAAAGTAAGTGATTGATGGTAGTCTAGAGCGACCCGAAGTCTCCATTTTCATTGGCTACTACACCAAGGTGTAAAGGAGGGTGTCACACCCTTCCCATGATGACTACACTTACCCTTAACCCTCAGCTTATGAATGTTTAATAAAATGTCATCAAGTACTATGGGAGGTGGTGATGACTAAGTAGTCGACGATACTGACTGACAACCTTGGTATACAAAGTTCGAATCCAGTTCGTTACACATAAACATCTTTAGTTGCGATGTTGGCAACCTTCACATGATCCTTTCCATAAGTACTCGATGTCTTACTAGAAAGAATTCTAACTAGAAAAAATATCGGGAAAACCAATGCTTATGATAATATAATTTAATTCATGCAAAATGAATGAATCCAGTACCGTTTTCTTCAGGTCTTTGGTATGAGTTGATTGTGGATTGAACCCTGATCTGTCGGTCTACTCTTACTATTACTTATACTAGTATATTAAGTTAATTCTCTTTTGAATACTATGTTGTACCTAATATATAGTACTAAATTTCAGAGGTATTTTTTAAAAAAAATAACCTGGGTGCCATCAGCTAGAATCGAAACCAAAACATTTAGCACTTCAGACACGTTCGCTACCGTTTGAGCTATCTACAAATAGATAAAAAAAAATTAAACAACTTCAAGCTATGAATGGATTCACGCATGTACAAAAGCAATAGAAATATGTCGGCAAGTTGAAAAGAACATTTTACATTTCAACTTGCCAACATATTTCTGGATGCATTATTCAATCACTCAAACAGAGATTTTTACTCGTTATATACCATTCTCTGTGTATGATTGCTGTTTTATTAATTTCAGTGTAATGTGACCACTAGTTTAAAAGTTTATCGGTTAAATATTTTCGCACACATACATACATCTACATTTTCCTATTTATACAGAAAAACTCACTATTTCCCTCTTCCATTTATTTATTAGTTTTTAACAGTTTATCGCTCTACACCCAAATGCATTCTAAGGTTTCAATTCTATCAGCTACATTTCTTCTATTGTGTACATGAGAGTTTTAGCAAAGTCTATACTAGTTCAAGTGTACATGAATTATGGAATAAAAAGTCCTGCTTTATCGAGGTGTTCATGCTAATTATTTATCTAGATGTATCACTAATAATTTATAATCACAAACTTAGGTTAGTTGATATTTTATTATAGTGTAGAGGAGTTCTTTTCGAATTTATTTCAGGGGACAGCGTAAGTCTGAGTTGTCAGACTTGTTATTTGCTTTCTTATTTCCTCTCACCACTTTAAATAGTTTTTTGTCCAGTCACTAAAAAAGGGCATGTGTTTTACTTGCTAACTTTTGCATGGAGGAAAGTACAACTAATATATATATATATATATATATATATATATATATATATATATATATATATATATATATATATATACAGGGTGGTCGCTAGAAAAGCGGGAAATTTGTCAAACAACGATTTATTTTTACAAAGAATAATTTTTGCAAAGTTTTTCAAAGACAAATATTATATTATACTCATTGATACTCAAAATGTCGTCCGTGCACTTCACTGCAGCGTCAAACAACGATTTATTTTTACAAAACTCACACGGCACGAATTAAAAAATAGCAATCACGCATTTTATTCATGATCTAAGCTGACCTTCAAATTTCCCGCTTTTCTAGTGACCACCCTGTATATATATATATATATATATATATATATATATATATATATATATATATATATATATATATATATATATATACAGATGACACCATTCTTCTATGGATTATCTTCTGCTGTTTTTTTTTTTTGGCGGGGAGCAGTGATATGCTAGTTTTAATAATTTTAAAAGCTTTTAATCGGGTGGTTAACTATATAAAAGTAACAATTTAATAAACCTAAAACTTCAGTCCTCTAAGCTCTATTTTAACAGTTTTAACTATAGTACAATGTTTTAGAATGATTCGGGGTATTCTAGACCTGTACACGTAATATTGTTATATATTGAGTCATCATAAAAGGGGAGGAGAGTAAATATCAGGTGGATGTGACGTCATATTGCTGAAATCACTGCACTCATTAGTCAGTCTTCAGTTGCTTTATCAGCTTAATTCAAATGATAGAAACTAAGATGAAAACCAGAAAGTTAGGTTTATAAACAGGCTGAGATGCTCCATTTTGCTTAGATGAGGTTGTAGTTCCGATTGGTTGCTGGTCCATCGTTGAATAATCTATTATATAAATATTGCTTCATTCAAGCAAGAATTTTTCTATCAACCAAACAAAAATTGGGACATTTATGCCAGTAAATATCAAATTGACTCTAGGATTCCTTTATAAACTAAGAAGTCGATTATTGTGAATTATGGAATATATATTTTAGGCAACATGGTGAGTAACATGGACACATTACTGTTTTTGTAAACATTATTATTTATAGGTGCGATACACTCCTTCCCTCCTACGTTCTTTTTAAATAAGTAAGATACAAAAAATTGAATAGAGAAAAGAATTGCTCAACATAAGTTTGGAGTTATATTATGTAATAATATTTAAACAGGATCAGTATGTGAACAATTGAGCATCAATGGTATGTATCTGGAGAGAAAACTCTTAAACTAATGGACTTATTGTGAATTATGGAATATATATAACTAACATACATTATTATCATTTTTTTTGTTGTAAACTTTACCATTCAGGAAAGGGGGGGGGTTAATTTTTTTAGTTAAGACAGTTGAATTATCTCCCCTTATCTATAATGACGGGAGTAATTTACTCTTTGTTGTTGTTAACCTCTGAGTTAAGGCAGTTGAATTATCTCCCCTTATCTATAGCTAAAAGAAAGTCTGTTTAGATTGAATTGTTCTTGGTTGTTGTTTTGAAGAAAGAGTACATACCAGGGAGTGTTCCTAATAGTTTACCAAATAAAACAAACAAACAAAAAAAAAAACATGTTTTTGGAATTAAAATTAAAAACAAATTCTACATAATTATAAATATAATACATATTGCATAAATCATGTTCTCGAATTTTCTGTCTTTTTCTTCCTTCAACTAATTTCCCTTTCCTCTCCTCTTGTAAGGTTTTATTTTTATCAATCAGATTTGCCAGCATTTTTTTCTTTCTCAATTTCCCTCCCTTCTTTTTTAAGAAAAGTAAAATTGTAAGCTATGTTTGATCTACAGTTATTTTTAATTAAACCATAGAATTTCCACAGGTTCTTTAAATCCCCACAGCGAAAAGTAAATGATATTTACTCTTTGGAAGGTTTATGTAGTAAAAGAAATCGATAATTTTTCAGTTGAATTTGTTCTCTCCAATACCCAAAGCTGATTATTTGTGTGATCACTTGATTATTTGGATTATTCAAACAACTGTCTTCATCTTGGATGTTATTCTCACAGCCTTTTCGCCCACGTAACCTTTGACCTTCTTCATATATATCTTGTTGAAGTCGGGAATCTTTCTAATGAACTCAGGAATCCACACGAAATTTCAAATTAAACTCTATATTTAATCCACGAGGGGAGATAGCATGTTCTTGTCTCATTAGCCATGACTAGGTAATAGTCCTAAGTAATTCGCAATTGTATTCTTCATATCTGTTGCACTGAGGATTGAACATTCAACCCCCAGAAGTGTTTTACTTAAAGCTAAATTTTACTTAGTACTTTATCCATTATGACACAGCTCTTTGTGTGAGGAAGATCGGAGCTTACATCAGCTGAAACGTTGTGAGAATAACAGTCGAGATGAGAACAGTATTCTGAAAAACGCAGAAACATAATATTTACTTGGTCTGTAAAATCGAGACAAATTTAGTAATGGATCTACAATAAAGTAAACTAGCTAGATACCCACCCTACTGACTAGTGCTTAATTTTCAGTCAATAAATCTAACCTGTTTAGTAATGATTGTTATAAAAATCTTTACTGATAAAATACAATTTATGAAACCTAAAAGCCACTCAAGAATAATGCTTAATGAGGGGGAGAGAGAGAGAGAGAGAGAGAGAGAGAGAGAAAGAGAGAGAGATTACCCGCTGAAGGAAGAAGAATATTATGATAGGCAAATGGGAAAAAAATTTGATCACTAATAAAGACGGTTTATGACAAGTGTTTGTTGTCATTAGACTGAAAATAATCACGTTGTATCTCATGAGGTAGTAATATCGTTGTAACATATTATACAGAAGGAAAGTTCTTGGAAAAAAACTGTTTATGGAAATTGCGTTTGATGTTATACGCACGAAGGAAGAATAGAAAGTTAATTACAGTTATGAAAGTAAGGTGAGTTTTCTCTTACAGGAAAGAAGCTAAAAAATTGGAGCTCAATTTCTGGAGATTACGATAGAACATCTAAAAATCAGAAATATCTCCTCCGTTATAAAAGGAGCAATAGAGAATAGAATAGATCATCTTCACCCATACTAAATTTCGAGGTAAATTTTGTATTTTGTGAAGGCAAGAAAGAGTACTCTGAGTGGCGCCTTGTCACATAAGGTAGGAGCACTTGATCTTAAGACGAAGTTGACTTTTGTATAGGTAGGGGATTGCATCAGAAGTCAGATATGCAAATGAAATTAATTAAGACCTGGACATGTAACAGGACCACAAGCAATCAAAATGTACTGATCTTCAACAGATTTGTGTTCCGACTGAGCATTAAAACGATGAGTGGAGAGATAAGCCACTTTCCATGCACAATAACCTCAACAGCCCTGGTCTGTTACTTCTTGACTACGCTGAGAACCATCATGAATTGATTAAGCTTTAGAAGCGCTTCTCCATTGCCACTACTTGAGGAAATGTATTGAGCCTGCTCTCGGCCTGTAAAACGAGCAGGATATCCAACAAAACTTTTTTACTATATGCATATTGGTTTGAAAAAGGATATTTTATGGTACTTTTGTAGTTATAGACCGTGCTGATATAATAACATTATCATTTAGAAACTCGTTAGTATCATGGTTGGTTGATTGTTTTACAGGCTTTTTTTTTTTTTAACTATTCTGCACTTTCACCTAACAATTTAATAAAAAAAAATTACTGTAAGAATTGAATTTAACTTGAAAATCCCATCTAAAAATAACGCAGTCCATAAACTGTAGAACTAACCATTTTCCTAATAATTAATTTGTTGTTGAATAAATTTTGATTTAGAATTAATTGAAAAGATTGTTTTAAATTATTAAAATCTATATTGCATTTCTCTTAATCTGTCTGCTTGCTCCACTTTTTATTACCATCTTTATACTAGAAATTTTCTCGGAAACTACTGGCCGATCTGGCTGAAATTTTTTATGAACCCTTGTTATTATAATGTGCAGCAAACTAAGTATTATCGTATTTTTTCGATGCACAGTCAGTTAGGGATTAATAAGGATTAGTATTTAATGCAAAAATAAGTACAAATTAAACTATATTCAATTATGAATTTAGCATTAAGTATTAAACCAATTTCAATGGTCTATAACTTTTGCCAATGTTTAATGGGCTAAAACGTCTAATAAATTAGTAATGTTTGATATATTTTTTTACAAGGTAGTCACAACTTATCAAGGCCTGGAAGCCACTCGGGGATAAGGATTATTGCATGTACAGTAATCAATGGGATAGTATCATAGTAATCGTTAGTATTGGAGATTTGATAAAGTGTATTACTTAAGGGGGCGGTTCATCAGGAATTTGTTTATGTTGGAGTTGAAGACATCTGGGTTGTAATCAGGTGGGAAACAGGCACAGGAAGAGAGTTCCACAGGCGTGCACTTCTAAGAAAGAAGCTTTGTTCATGGAATCTATGTTTTGGTTTTGGCACAGATAAAGAATGAGGGAAATTATTGATAGTGGTTTCAGCTTTACGGGTGTTTATCGTGAAAGATTGGCGATGGGGGACCAGAGATAGGAGCTCAGACGATATGTAATAACAATAAAATAAAATATAAAGTAAAAATATGGTCACACACTCATTTTGAATAAAATTTAAATGAGAAATTTGAAAACTTTAAAGTGTCAGAAATAATGATAAAATTATTTTATTTACTTTTATTGTTGTAAGTCCAATGTGTTTTGCTATAAATAGCTTAATCAGGGTAAGAAATTCGGTACATAATTTTTTTTCTTCTTCATAAGTAAACTAAAGATGGAGTCTAATAGCGGATGAATTGAAGGTGATTTGTCACATTCTCTTTAGTTGTGGTAATGTAACATTGTCCGGGAACCAACACATTGTAGCCTCAGTCGCAAAGCAGACAAAAAATAGAAGACAACTTCAACTCATTTATTTTGTTGTGCCACAACATTTATTTTCTTATTCTTTCCCTATCGCTGTGACGTCCCTCACGTGATCGTTTTCTCGAATATGCTCTCGAACGTCATCCACGTCTCTAAGGTGATCGTCTTTTTAAAGTCTTTATTTTTTCCCTACTCGTGGCGTAATTTTGCATGCATTTGTGTCCGCGCAATGTTACAGTAAAAAGACGAGTTCTTGCTGTGAATATCATACAGTATAGTATGCTAGTAATTGGGGCTCAGTAAATAAACCGCCATTATTTCATAGTTTGTCTATCTATCATCAAGCTATTCTAACTTATTCACGACGAAATTATTTTCCTTACTTAATGCATAAATTATATTATCAGCACAAAACGACAAAGTAAAAACTCCTCTAACACGACGAAAGTCCTAGAAAAGTCGATAGAAGACGAAAAAGAATTGTCCGAACGCCAATGTATTTATACTGATTTCCAATCTTTAAATATCCGTCGGAATTTAACGATTTATGCTGCGGAATATTTTGCACAGAAAGATGGAAAGAACATATCCGTTTGTTCGAAATAGACACAACACCATTGATATACAACGACGTGACGTGATTTAACTGATAAAACACACAAATAAATAAGAGTCTATATACAGAACTAGAAGAATACCCGTCCCAGGACAGGTAAACTAAATCCCCAAACAGATTAGTTTTGACCAAATTTTATGTCCTTTTACAAAGATTAAAATCATCCTGCAATGATAGTAAACCTTGCGTTTAGAATCCTTATTCAAATTTTTATCAAAATCCATTACATAATTTCCATTCTAGAAACGATCTATAAGGTAACCCTTAAGTTTAAGAGGTATTATTAGCAGTCCGCCCGGCGTTGCCCGGTTAAAGATACGCTTAAATATGATATTTTAATTTATGTAGATTATGTATTTATTATTACAGAGACAGTTCTCTATCGATTAATGTATTGAACTTAATATACACTAGTGAAATCCAAACTAAAAATATATATATATTACTTAGGTGCTATCAGCTAGAATCGAAACCAAAACATACAACTCGCCATCCTCATTCCCTAGACTCTAAGCCACACCTATACGCATATATTTTTAAATTCACCGTTCATCCTTTTTGTAAATAATCTAATCGTCCGATCGTCGAAGACACGATTAAAGCATACAAGCAAGCAAGGACGCCTCGACGGTTCGCAGAGTTTTATAATTATATAGATTAAAAGGAAATTGAAATTTAAGGAATCTTGCTTAATTGGTATCTAATGACTACGGTTCGAATTTCTAAGCAAAACCGATAAAATTGAACATTCAAATAAGTGATGATGCCCCTAAAACTCTTTAACATACTCCAGAGAAGCTGAAATCTGGGGAACACTGTTTTTGACAGCCTTCGATATATGTGTCTCCTTACCTGGAAATAAATATATCTTAATTCTCATCCTTCAACGTGGTTGGTTTGATGGATGCATGATTCTAAGCGTTCAGACAGAAAGTTAAAATCTTGACTTGGGTCAGAGGGATTCAAATCGTGTGCCCAAACTGATGATTGTCGATAAAAAGGATGGAACACATGTGTCTGTGCATAAAAATTTAATATTATTTATCGGAATATATATTGTACTATTTATCGTGATTTTAGTAGTGGAAAAATGACGAGAGTACTCCATATTTGTATGAGCATATATTTTTTTAAATAAAAAAACACTATACATGAATTTGATTGTTCACCGATACCTTTGGTTTAATGGAAACACTGATAAGTAATCTGTTCTTCCAACTATGATATATATACGGCATAATCAGGTTGACTCACCAGTTCTTGTCAGTTGACCAAAGTTAAGCAAAGATGTGCATGGCCAGTACCAGATGGGTGACTATTTGAAAATACTAAGCAATGTATGTGCTCTCTGCTTATCTCGGCATTAATTTCTGCATCCTGATTTTCTACTTGCCACTGAAATCAAACATTGCCAGCTCAAGAGAAATGTGGTTAGAGATTGCTCAACTCCTGCCAAAAAAAACTCACACAGAAGCATCCTTATTGTAGGTATACATATTCTTTCAAGACTGAACGGAGCTGTTTATATATATATATATACTAGCAAAAGAGCTCGTCGTTGACTGGGTTCAAAAACAACCTACAGAAAATGGACTCTGATTTATGAAAGTATGATAGGTTATGAAAAGGAAGGGTTGTAAATTTGGGTTGAATTTGGGTGTATCAAAACCAAAGCAAAATATGATGAAAGTAAAAATAAAATAACCAAACCCCATAATTTATTATACCATACCTGTTCACACGGAAACACTTATCACACTATTCTGCGGATCTATATTAAAAAACTTTGTTAAACTTTGTGACATATTTCCATTCTATGGAGGTAAAGCGCGAACGAACACCCCATAATTTTATTATACCATATTTCTTCAAACTGAAACATAATTATCAATTACGCAGATAGATATGAAAAGTCTTTATTAAAGTTTGTGCCTATTTCCATTCTATGGAGGCCAGGCGCGAACGCAGACCCCCACAATTTTATTATACTATCCCTATTTAAGTTAAAACATACTTATCAAAGTATTATTATGTACATTTATGTCAAAAACACTTGTAAACGTTTTTTTTCTTTTTTAATTTTTAAATTTTTTATTTCCATACTTTGTGGACCAGGCGCGAATGCAGACCCCACAATTTTAATGAACCACCGTTCTGCCAGATCAAACATACCCATTCGTCTGCCTCGATACATCTTCTATCATTATATGTAATCAGTTTTTTTAAATAGTCAACCATATAGGAGCCTATTCGTGATCAGACACACACACATATTCAGCTTTATATTATCGATATTGAACCTTGAAACATGTATACTCGTATATATATAGAGAGAGATTAGGAAATGTAGATTATCAGCTAAGAGGCTAGTTTTAGATGAGCCAGTGATTCACCTACTTATGTCGCAGTTCAAATATCTTATTACATCTATAAATCACTGGGTGCTTTTTTATAGGTGTGCATTATCTACTCAACTCTGATCTCAGTATTTCCTATTCAAGCCAACATTTTGTCGTGTCTATTTCAGAAAGATCTGTTCATGCGCTTGCCAATACTAACAGCTTTTCAAATAGAAATATAATGTCGCTTGATACATAAAATTTTTAAATTAAAAAAAACAACAACATATTTCTTGAGAACATGGTCTCATATGGTGAGATAATGTGAAATGAAACCAATTGGAGAGCTTTGCCACATAATTGAGAACAAAACCTTCAACCTAGAATCAGTTGCTCTGTTTGTTTTTTGAATTAGTAGTTTATACTGAAGTTTTTTTTTGTTTTATTTTGGTACAAGTGAGTCACCATTTATCAAGACTGAAGGGCTACTCGAGGATAAGGCTTAATGAATGTACAGCGGTCACTGGGACAACAGCGTAGTAATTTATTAATGGAAATTGGGTAGAAGTTGAATCTTTAAGGGGACGGTTTAACAAGAACTTGCTTACATTAGACTTGAAGACGACCATATTGTAGTCAACAGGAAAGTAGGCCAGCGAAACAGAATTGCACAGGCAGGCAGTTTTAAGAAAAAAATGTGTTCATGGAATCTGTGTTTGGATTTAGGCATGGATATAGAAGGTAGGGGGAATTGTTGATAGTGGTTGTAGTTAGACAAGTGTTTTTTTAGTACTTGATAAAAGTATCTTTAGAGCTAAATTTTTTTGCGGTGAGTTTTTGCTGTCCTGCTACATACAGTGTCTGATTTCCCAAGTGGTCACCCATTCAGTTTTAGCCAGGATCAAGCTCTCTTAACATCTGTGATCTAACGAGAACTGGCATGTCAGATCATTATGCTGTTGAGATAACGTTTGTATGCAATGCTAAAGGCTTTTCAAATGTTCTTTTTAAAGAGCTTGTTTCCAAAAATGTTACATTTTTCCAAACAATTTATTCACTTCGATCATATATATATATATATATATATATATATATATATATATATACATACATACAGAGAGAGAGAGAATAAATGACAAAAAGATATATTCCAAAATTCATGATTTTGACCATCTTATAATTTATTCCTTTAATTCAGTTGATTTATACAAAAAATCAATTACTTAATTATTATATCAATGAGTGAATCTATTATGCCCTTAACTTATCAGAAGAAATAGCAACAATCAATCCGTCGAAAGGAAATAAAGTGTGATTTGACATGATTAAAATCCGAAAATTGGAAGAGAAGCTGCAAATACCTTTATATTTTTCACAACGTTTTTATGTATATTTTTCCATTACGCCCTATTCCAATTTTCGGATTTTAATCATGTCAAATCACACTTCAATTCCTTTTGACGGATTGATTGTTGCTATTTCTTCTGATGAGTTAAGGGCATTATAGATTCACTAATTGATATAATAATAAAGTGATTGATTTTGTGTTACGAAACAGATACTGTACAAGAATTGTATAAGTCAAGAATTGTATAAGTCAATTATAAGATGGTCAACATCATGAATTTTGGAATATAAATTTTTGTCAATTATTCTCTATATTGCTCTGTAATTACATTGAGCTTCTTAAATAAGGATTGGTTTATATTATAAGAAAATATATTTCTAAAGAAATATATTTCTGTGGAAATATTTTTATTTCCTTTTTATATATACCAATTCTTATTTAAAAAGCTCAATGTAATTACAGAGCATATAATGAATAAATTACAAAAGCCTATATTTCAAATTTCCTGATGTTGATCATCTTACAATTTATTCCTTTAATTCAGTTGACATCTACAATTCTTGACAGTATCTGTTTCGTAGCACAAAATCATTCACTTTAGTATTATATCAATCAATGAATCTAATTTGCTCTGATGAGTTAAGGGCAAAATAGATTCATTGATTGATATAATAATTAAGTGAAAGATTTTGTGTTACAAAACAGATACTGTCAAGTAGTGTAAATGTAAACTGAATTACAGAAATAAATTGTAAGCTGGTCAACATCCTGAAATTTGAAATATACACTTTTGTCATTTATTCATTATATATATATATATATATATATATATATATATATATATATATATATATATATATATATATATATGTGTGTGTGTGTGTGTGTGTTTATATCCGCTAGAAACGCTGAGTGAAATTTGAAGAATAAAATAAAATACGTATTGAATACGTTTGAAGCCAAAACTACAACGCGAAATTTTTTATAAAATCAACAAGTGTTTATTTTTTTAGAAATATATTTCGGAGTAAAACTCCTTTGTCAATCTTTTTTTTTTCTCCTTCGCCATGATGTCGAGTGGAAGAATGTTCGATGAAGAGTTCACGTGATGTTGTTAACCGCGGGGTTTTTATGAAGCCGGATAGATGACCCAGATTTTACAAATTTTATTATATATATATATATATATATATATATATATATATATATATATATATATATATATATATATATACTCAAACTAAACTTTTTAACCCGTTAAAAACGGGCAAAAGTGACAGCCAGAACTTAGAAAGAATATTTTATGCCAAATTTATGGCTGCATATGGTTAAATTTCTGCTCATTTTTGCATTAAATACTAATCCTTATTCTTGTCTAACTGTGCATCGAACGGATACCATAATATTTACTTCGCTGCACCTTATAAAAAAGGCCCATACAAAATTTCAATCAAATCAGACCAATGGTTTTCTAAAAAAACTAGAGTAAATGTGTTATTGTTGGGACTAATCTATGTTCATTGTTAACTGTAAATTGAAAGGATACCATGATATTTAGTTTGTTGCAGCTTATTTTAGCAATGGTCCATACAAAATTTCACCAGATCGGCTCAGTAGTTTCTGATAAAAAAGGGAAACTAAGAGAAATACAATATAGATAACTCTTATTTTTTTATAATACCAACGCTCATTTTTTAATCATTTGTTAATAGTTGAAAAAATAATGAACTACTTTATGACCATTCGAAATTGTAAAGAGATTTGTAAGCATTTAAACTGTCAAAAGTGAATTTAGCTTAAACCTGATGTACTAAAAGACTGAGAGGCATGGAAGCTATTTATATCCAATAATTTTATTAATAGAGATTAAACAAGATTACCTATACAAAATTAATTATAGTTTTACCATTTGGTATAATAAAACAAAATAACAAAATAAGATCCAATAAAAAAAAGAATTTAAACAAAAAGGAAAGTAAAAAGGCTCCGGACAACACCTGGTAGCTAAACTAATAGGGTATAATATTTATTAAGGGCACTCGGAAGGTACATCATTTTATAGTAATATTAATCATTTTCATAACACTTATTTGATAGAATATTAAAGAAATACTGTATGATTATCTGAAATTTCATTGGAGGAATGAACCAAAGTGAAAATTGACTCTGCGTTGGTTTTATTTCTTCTTAATTGTTTCCGCCACGAGTTATCTTCTCTTTTAAATAATTGGTAGTTTGAAGAACATGGCTAATCATCTATCCAATTATTAATATGCTGGGTTTATGTTGAAATAAAATGTCAAATATTATAGTTACTTATGATTAATAATCTTATATATCTATAATATAAAGCTGAATGTCTGTGTGTGTGTCTGGTCAGGAATAGGCTCCTATATGGTTGACTATTATAGAAAACTGATTACATATAATCATAGAAGATGTATCGAGACACAGAAATGGGTATGTTTGATCTGGCATAATGATGATTCATTAAAATTGTGGGGTCTGCATACGCGCCTGGTCCACAAAGTAGGGAAATAAAAAATGTAAAAATTAAAAAAAACGTTTACAAGTGTTTTTGATATAGATGTACATAATAATACTTTGATAATGTTTTAACTTAAATAGGGATAGTATAATAAAATTGTGGGGTCTGAGTTCTCTCCTGGCCTCCATAGAATGGAAATAGGCACAAACTTTAATAAAGACTTTTCATATCTATTTGCGTAAGTATACTTTGATAATTATGTTTCAGTTTGAAGAAATATGGTATAATAAAATTATGGGGTGTTCGTTCGCACCTGACCTTCATAGAATGGAAATATGTCACAAAGTTTAACAAGGTTTTTTAATATAGATCCACAGAATATTGTGATAAGTGTTTCAGTGTGAACAGGTATGATATAATAAATTATGGGGTTTATCTATTTTATTTTTACTTTCATCATATTTTGCTTTGGTTTTGATACCCCCAAATTCGAAGCTATCTCTTTACAACCCTTCCTTTTCATAACCTATCATACTTTCATAAATCAGAGTCCATTTTCTGTAGGCTGTTTTTGAACCAAGTCAACGACGGGTACTTTTGCTAGTATATATATATATATATATATATATATATATATATATATATATATATATATATATATATATATATAATGAATAAATGACAAAAGTCTATATTCCAAATTTTACGATGTTGATAATCTTACAATTTATTCCTTTAATTCAGTTGACATTTACACTGCTTGGCAGTATCTGTTTCGTAGCACAAACTCATTCTCTTTATAATATCAATCAGTGAATCTATTTTTCCCTTAACTCACCAGAATAAATAGCAATAATCAATCCACCAAAAGGAAATAAAATGCGTTTGGACATGATTAAAAATCCGAAAATCGGAAGAGAAGCTGCAAATACCTTATAGTTTGCGTACATTACGCTATGTTAAACTTATTTAGCATAACAATTATATGAATTATTCTTTGCTACGAAACAGGTGATGTTAAGAATTGACGATTTTAACATGCTGAAAGAAATAAACGGTAAGATGGATAATATCTTGGAATTTGGAATATATACATTTTGTGTGTATATATATATATATATATATATATATATATATATATATATATATATGCAGTCAGTTTTAAAAATATATGTGGCAATCAAGCTATACAGAATTTTCGACGTTTCATCCTCATGAGGAATAATCAAGCTGCCTGACGAATCCTTACGAGGATGAAGCATGAAAAATTCTAGGTAGCTTAATTGCCATATATATTTTAAACACTTACTAAATAGATCTACTTACGTATCGAGCATTGTTGAAGTAAATATTGAAAATAAATATATATTAAAATTTAAGTAGATACATAAAATAATGTAACTTTACTGACAGACACTAGTGTTTAATGCTGCTCACGCAGTCATTAATATAGAAAGTGATAATTATCTTATAAACCATTAGAATGCATTTCAGCCACACGAACTTTCAAAGGTGTAACGACAAAAAAACAAAAGATCATTTATGTAATATTGCCTTTCAATTTTTATGCATTTCTATATAATTCTTCTGATCTAAAATGAAAATTATTAAAATCATTTTCGCATAATTTTTTCCCCCAGATTTCCGTTTCCTGAAATAAAATTTCTATTTCCACTTGAGGAATATCCCTAAAGACATCGATCACTTATTTTATGGTACACGGATTAAAAGCAAAATTGTATTAGGAAAGCGAGATTTGATTTCTCATGTTCAGGATTTAAAAGATTAAAAACCTCAGCTTTAAGTTTCTTTTCATACGAAAACATTGCATCTGAACTCGCATAATTCGATTATTCAGACTACTGCTCCTTTGATTCTTATATAACGTTTCGGTCAATGTAACCTCTGATCTTCATAAGGTTGGTTGGTTGTTTTTGTTTTACGGCATATCAACCCTTTTCGGGTTATTTAATGCCGAATCCAAAGATTTTGAAGAAAATTTTTTTTTAATAGAATATATTTGTTTTCATGTCGGTTTCTATTTAACCCATAGTTCGGACCCTAACAGGTACTACCATTCCGGGTCAGAGTGGACCTGAGAGCAATGGTAATTAAAGGGTGGCTCCACACTCCCCAAAGCCCACAAGCTGTGGCCCTCACCACTGGATATAGTTTAAGGTCATATCCAGGACCCCCATTGAGGGACTTTTACCCTCTGCAGGGGGGCAGTCGGCGTATTCTAATGCCCCACCGACAGGGCCGGGTCTTCATAAGGAGTATCATGTCAAAGTCAGACATTTGCAACAGAACTCTTTAATTAGTCCACAGGGGTAGCATGGCTGATTGAACGAGAGCATGCTCCTCATATGAATTAAATAAAGAGTTTCTATGTCAATATTTATTTATATAATGTAAGGGTAGAGATTTACATGCTGCCCAACTCAGCATGATGTGACACAAGGTCAGGAAAGTGGGAATGTCAAGCAACTTCCTTTAAAGGAGAGGCATTCTTGCCTAGCAAAAATTGCCTGGGCATCCCCGTCCCCATTCCTTAGTCGAGGCACCTCAGACAGCAAGCAACAAACTTACCCCACTCGAAAACCGAGTAGCAAGGCTTGGAAGGGTAGACCTACTAGGTAATATCCAGGCGACATATATCAGTCCAACAGGTACTGGGCCAGTTCCTGGCCATGCAACTGTCAGGCTGATTGTCAAGAACAGATTCTTGACTGGCATTTTTCTACCCAGTCTCCAAGCAACCAGAGCAGTAAGGAGACACATCCTCATAATTCCAAATAAAAAGGGAGGTATGATTTAAGAAAGTGGAATCGTTCCATGAAAATATTAGCTCTTTTAGAATTCCCACACAAGTTCAAGACTTATAGATCAGCTTCTCACTGAAAGAAGATCAGCTATCCACTAAAAACTCTTTTTCATCTTTCAATTCAAAAGTTCCATTCAAAATTCCATGCAGATTTCCCATTTTGACACAAAGATTCCTGAGTTCAACAAGATACACCTGAAGAAGGTCGGAGGTTACATCGACTAAAATGTTGTGTAAATAACACTGAACAAGCCACGTGTGTGTGGTCTCCCTCTTGTGCTGCATGTGAGATGACACCACAAAAAATAGTGAAGAAATGATGAATGTGAGAAGTGTGAAGGCCCAACGTTACCTTCACATTTTTGCAAAGTTTCAGAAAATCTAATGAATGGAGCAAAAGTTACGGGGTAAAAAGTGTCATTTTTTTTGCAATTTTGAGGCATTTGTGACTCCTTTTGGGCTCCTGGGAACGCCAAATCCCAAGTAAAAACGGACAAAAGATGCAGTCTCACACCTTAAGACATGTATATTTGAATTCAGCACCATGGAAAACTACTATATAGGTATACATATCAAGTTCTTGAGTAATATGAAAAAAAGAGCTCCAAAAATGCATGTTTTTTTAGCCCTAAAAGTCCAAGAGGGATGCGAACCAGAATTTTGCTAGGGTCACCCATACTGAATTCATATTAAAAACAATAGCCTCCATATTTTGGCCAAGTTTCAGGAAAATATAATGGATGGAGCAAAGGCAATGGGGGAAAAAGTGTCATTTTTTGGTCATTTTGGGGCATTTTTAACCTCTTTTGAATCCCAGTGTAAATGGATAACGGTGCAATTTCAGGCCTTAACACATGTATATTTGAGTTGACCACTGTGAAAAACCACTATATAGTTAAACATATTAAGTTTTTTGTTGAGAAATATGAAAAAAGAGCCACAAAAAACGGCGTTTTTAGCACTGAAAGTCCCCAGGGACGCGAACCAGAATTTTGCCAGGATCACCAATACTGGATTTATGTTAAGAAGAATAGGCTCAACATTTTGGCCAAGTTTCAAAAAAATCTAATTGATGGATCAAAAGTTATGGAGTAAAATGTCTAATTTTGGTCCATTTTGGAGCATTTTTGACCTCTTTTGAGCCCCTGGGGGCGCAATGGGAATTTTTGTAAAAATATTTTTTTACTGTACACATCTATTTAATGAAATACAATTTGTGGAAAAATTTCAGGAAAAACTAATGGGCGGTTATCTGGCAATAGTCAGAACTAATTGACGTACAAATACCACTGAAAACATAGGTCCCTCTCCA
>NC_136486.1:125968724-126011224 GCF_053919585.1 Euprymna scolopes | reverse complement strand
TGACATTTCAACCGACGTTCTGACACTCGCTGGATTCGTAAGACGCTTCTCTGTAAGAATATGTGCTTTTTGAAACTTATAAGTTGATTTTAGTTGAGATTTGGATAGTTTGGTTTTGTAGGCGTATATAGGCGTGTACGGGCCATCCCTATATATATATACATACATATATACATACATACATACATATGCATACATACACATATATACATACATATACATATACATACATACACATACATATATACATACATATATATATACATACGTACACATATATACATACATATATATACATACATATATACATATATATACATACATATATACATACATATATACATACATATATACATACATATATACATATATATACATATATATACATACATATATACATATATATACATACATATACATATACATATATACATACACAAAAATGGTTATGAAACGATTGTAACGCATAAGAAAATACACAATATTATGTTTTCATTTTATATTTTTTGTCTTGATTTTTGCGAATATATATATATATATATATATATATATATATATATGTATATATATATATATATATAAACTATTCATATTAAGATAGTAATAAATTTAGGTAATTTTTCTTAATATCCAATAAAAGAAAAAAAGTTAAAAACATAAACTGACCATAAAGAAGTGTTACCAAAGGCAAGATAAGTTACTCTTCTATCTACTTAGATGTGTTTTTTGTGGTCTAAATTATTTTAAAGCATTTGTTTTGAGGTTCAATACAAAAGGTACAATCAAAGATGGTAGAGCAAAAAAAAAAAAAAAAGAATTTTGTCTCGTGACAACTATGGAGGGTTTCAATAATCGCTGCAAAATCGAAAATTAAACAGAAATACTGGTAATAAAATATGCCTAAGTGTTAACTGTTATCCAACAATGGCCTCCTCGGGCATATCCTTTTCTCATAACCATTGTGAATTAAAAAATATTGAAAGTAAAACTTACATTCATTGTGAATTAAATATGGCAACAGGAAACACTTACCTATAAAAAAGAAAAATAGAAACAAATTATTATTTATGAAGTTATTTATTAAACAAAGTAATCAACATCTAGAAAAAAGATGTGTCTGCATTCAAACAAAAATCAACTTTAAAGGGAGACTACTCCAATCAAATAAATTTAGCATAACAGCAATAACATCAATAAATGACGATACCCGTGTCCCGGCGTTGCTCGGGGGAATTAGGGAAAACAAAGATCATCCCCGTAAATTGACCAAAAAAGGACTGAAAAGACTCTTCTCGCCTAAAATTCTAAAGTGTTATACACAATAAAAAGAAACAAACGAATTATTATTTTTGAAACTGATAGTGATTGATAGTGACGTACCACTTGGTATTCAGAACGTTTTTGGATTAAAAGACAAACACTTTTTTTAGCATAAATTCTTCTTGTAAACAAACTCATGCGTTATTTTTTAATAATTAAAAAATATAGAATCATTCAGTTTTAAAGAAATTTTTATAATATATTCAATAAATCATATAGACGATGCACCAAAATTCACCATCTCTTTTAAAATATAGATTAGCATAAAAATAGATGGTTAATTCTGAGACATCCGGTATCTTATAAAAAATATAGCTTTTCTAATTAAACACTAATGCATTGTAAAAACGTCTTATAGCTATTCTTATACGTAACTGACCCTCAGAAATGGAATAAAAGTTAAATATCATATCTTATAATTATGAGGTGATGTATAAAAGCAAACGTTGATTTCAGATGGTGGAAAACATAATGCATTTCTTTTGTTTTGGAAAACATCCGCATGAATTTCGGTTTAAAAAAAATTCCATTATTTTTTTAAAAGTTTTGAAAAACTTTGATATTAAGAAAAAGTTCTCAGATATTTACTTAAAATAAAGCAGATCTTAGTAAATGGTAACCGTTTACTTTTAATCCTTTTTGCAAGTTCTTTGATGTTTATAATTTGTAATATACGGGAATTCCTCTTATTTACTATAATTTAGATTTTGACTTTATATTCATTTATCCAAATTGAGGACTATTTTCATAATTCGATTTGCTTAGTTTCAGGCACCAAAATGTTCTGCGATGGTCGGATATATTGTACTTGCATGGGAAGTGTCAGTGAGTAAGTGATTAAAAACAGGAACTAACAACATAACTGTATAGAGTTCGAATCCAGTTGGTTCCACAAAAGCATTTTCACGTGTGGATATTTGCAACCTTCACGTTGTCCATCCCGTAAGTATCTGATGTTTTTCTAGAAAGAATTATTACTAGATATTGAGTAAAAAAAAAAAAAATGCCAACGATAATCATACGAAATGAATGAATGATGCTCGACAACTACTGTACTTGCTTGGGAGAAAGTCAATTAATTACATAACTATATTTAAAAAAAAATAGTGGGTTCCCTCTATCGTGTTAGAAAATTACTTGCATTAGAGAGCATCCTAAATCTATATAAAGCCACAATTTGCCAATGCATGGAGTATTGTTGCCACATCTAGGGTGGAGCATCTACCGCTAGTCTTATACAGAATCCAAAAAAGAGTCTCAAATCTAATAGGTTCCACACTATCGGCCAAGATCAAACCCCTTCGCTGCAATGTTGCATCCCTGTGCCTGTTTTACAAGTATTTTAATGGAATGTGCTCTGATGAACTTGTAGCGTTTGTGCTCCCTCAATGTACATAATCCCGACTAACCTGAAAAGCAATAAAATCGCATCCTTTTACTGTTGAGGTCACTAGATGCAAAAAAAGCCTTCTACTCTAATAATGGCTGTCCTTGGATTGCTAAAGGTTTCTTGCTTCCCTGAATGTATTAACACACAAAAGTTTGAATGTAATATGAACAGGCACATTGATGCTTACCTCCCTGTTAGACATGATCCCAAATAGAAGCCCCTTACGTGCCAAGTGACAATATGCATTGTTTGGGGTGAAAATGAGTAAACAAATAATAATTAAAGGGTGCCTAACTTCAGAACAATACCTAGATACTTTCTGAATGTAATATTTCCTAGAAAAAGAATTGAACTTAAGACAGTTAAATGATTGCATATTGTTGAATTTGTATCAAGACGTTTCTCAGATATTCTCTTCACCTCTGACTGATATTTGCAATATTAATCTTTTCTTTTTCTAAGTTCTTTGATATAATTTGCATAACAATACTGAAAGGGGAAATACATTCCCCTGAACTTGAATGAATGATTTCAATATCTATGGCTTTCGCCTTTTCTTTTTCATTTTGTTAATTCATGAGACTATTCATTATATCAAAAAGAATTGTATATAAAAAGACGTAATACAATATATATTATAATTCTTTTTATACAAAAAGACAAAATACAATATATATACATATATTTCATATGCATCCTTTTATTATCTCTAGCCTTTAATGAAATACACACTGCAATAATTGTGACCTATATACTCTGACCTATTAAAGAACAAGTTTATTGTTAACATCTAGTGTCATTGTTTCTACGTCATTAACAGCATACATTTGCCGTTCTGAGCCATATATATATTATCTGTAAAGAATTCGATTCCAACAATCAATCCGACAGAAACTGGGGCATTTCGATAGTCAATTTTTATCAGTTAGACTGCAGTATTGTCCTGAGTAATTTTATGAGTAGACCAGATTCTTTCAACTTAATATGCAACAACACTATAAACTAATAAAAACACCAGACTAAAATTGGGAGTTCTACGTTCAAACATAAATAACAAACTTTTGGGAAAAGAACTTTACATTAATTCCATAATCTACCCTTGTTTATAAATACGTCCAAATCAAGTTTAGCTGTTGTTATGATCGCTAGACAAAATGGTTGGATCATTCCATCGCTCTAGTATATATCTCACTGCCGATGCAATCCTCTATTTGCATAAGAGCCAAGTAGTCTTAAAATGAAATACTGTTGCTACATCTGGGCAAGAGCTGTTTGGTGTCCTATCCTGCCTTGATAAAATTCAAAACCAGCTTCAAAACCTAGTAAGTGATGCCCCTTTCTCTTTCCTGCAACCTCTTTCCCGCAGAAGAGACTGTGCAAGCCTGTCTCTGCTCTATCGTTATTTCATAACAAGTGCTAATATGAGCTCCAACCTATATTCCCCTCTTGTCAAACTTTCACAAAAAATACTCTCTCAAATTTTCCCTCACTCTCAATCCGTACTTAAATTTAAACTCAGATTCTATGAATAAAACTTCTTTCCTAGAACTGCCTGCCTGCCTGTGGAATACTGTTCCACTGGCTGGTTTCCCGGCCAACTACAATATGGTAGCCTTCAAGTCCAATGTAGACAAGTTCTTGTTGAGCCATCTCTTTAAAGCAAATTCTACTCAACTTAGATCATTAACGATTACTACACTATTACCTTACACTCATTAACTCTAATTTTCGAGTGGTAATCGGGCCTTGATAAATGGTGACTCTCTTGTAAAAAAACACAAACATTAGACATATTTTCTTATAGGAGTAATAGATGCCAGCCATTCAGTTAAAACTATATAAACTAGGAATACTGCCTAATTCGATGAGGCTCCTAACTCACAAAGAGAGAGAGAGAAAGAGAGAGAGAGAGAGGGAGAGAGAGAGAGGGAGAGAGAGAGGGAGAAAGAGAGAGAGAGGGAGAAAGAGAGAGAGAGGGAGAAAGAGAGAGAGAGGGAGAGAGAGAGGGAGAAGAGAGAGAGGGAGAAAGAGAGAGAGAGAGGGAGAGAGAGAGGGAGAAGAGAGAGAGAGAGAGAGTACGGAGGTCATACTATGGATTACGAAGCTTTATTCAATTTACAATAGCAGCTATAAACATAGATGCCTATTTATAGTTATCTATACACTTAAGAGTTCTCCTTAAAGGGAGATAATATCCAATAAGGAAAGTAGGATAAGATTGTTTTCTAACTCACAAAAGAAAAGATATAAATAGAGACAGAAGGTAAGATCACAGTCATTTATCAGATACAGGTATTATTTTATCAGGATTTAGCGTTAAATAAAATATGAAATCGATAAAGTTACATAGTAAAGTTGAAGTGTAATTACAAAGAAATACTTTTTAAAATGACAATATACATACAGTATACGGCAGAATCAAGATCACACATGAGTTCTTATTAAATCACTGAAGGTTTTCTTTGGTTTATGGAAATCTCTCCAGACAAGGCATGAAGTCACTTACGTAAAAAAAAAGTTCTACAATTAACTAACAATTAATGTTAGATGGATAGATTCCGACTTGTCAGAAACATCATTCATGGAATGTGATAGCTAAAGGACAAAATAGAGGAAATAAGTTAAAATTTAAATTAAGTTACAGTAATCTTTACTAATACCAGATGGGTGATCATTTAATGATAACAGGCACTATATGTGAGAGAATGGTGAAACCTCCCTGCCAAAAAATACAGCCATGAAGATGCTTTTAACAAGTACTTTAATATAACCTGATAACCCATGTCTGTTTACACAATAGTTCCTTAGCACCACTACAATGGCGAGACAGCTTGCAATTACGTTGTTTCTTTTTAAGAGACAATGCATAAATTCTTATTAAGAAAGCCGAATATAATCTAAATATGAATATGATAGACGATTTCCTTCACTTTCTGAATGTTTGAGATGAGGACTGATAATATAACGGACGAAGTACTAAGAAAAATTCAGTTATGACTGGCACTCCTCTGGAGGTTGAAAGTTCAATCCTCAGTGCAAGAGATACTAAGAATTACTTAAGACTTTTACCCGGTCGTGGTTGACTTCCTAGCTGGGGCTGGCTCAATTCTAATGATCAAAATGTATACTCGTATCTGAGTTCTGCCAACGACAACGATATATATATATATATATATATATATATATATATATATATATATATATATATATATATATATGTTCTTGGCTAAAGATGAACAACACAGTAAGGTAAACGTTTTAATATTTTTTAATAACAGATTAGTAACAATCAATCTGGAACAAAAAACTAGATCTGAGATCAGGAACATTTTTTCTTCTTTCTAAGGGATGTTGTATTTGCTCAACACCGTTTTGGTGCCATGAGATAAAATTACTGTTTTGTTTTTAAATCTCCGAAAGTTTTTTTTTGTTGTGGTAAACAACTAATATGTCGACAATAATATTAAGACTTTATTTATATTGATATTAATTTATTAAGTATTAATTAATTTATCAATTATTAATATTAAGAGTAAATTCTTGGAAGCAAACTAATGCTTTGATTGCAAGAGATTCATTAAGCCAATAAGTTTTTCAACAATATATATACTTCAGAATAAAATTATCTAACAATCAACTGGTATGGAAACCTGTGATTATATTATTACTCAAAATACAGTTTGGATCATTTTACCACACCATGCAATTTGGATGTGAATTTTTATATCCTTTTCATTAACTTCCCTTACTCTATGGCATTTAAATACTTAAACAACTTTTAATTGTGATTTTCCATGTCTCGCTGACTTTAGCAAATAAGGTGTAAACCATTATAACTATTTGCTAATATTTTTTCCTCTGAAAACATCGAAAACATTTTTTCCTCTGTAGACATCGAAATCCTATAGGATAAGGAGTTATATTTTAAATGTATTCTTTGAAGAATAAACATCTTTTGATATGAAATTTAAATATTTCACGTCATAAAATTTTTAATTTATTGAATGACTAAAATTTGATATATATATATATATATATATATATATATATATATATATATATATATGTGTGTATGTATGTATGTATATATACACACTTTCTAAATATAGAGATATGTCCACAAACCTAACGTATTTATATATGTGTGTGTGCATGCGTTCGTGTTCATTTGTGTATAAAAATACTTTCCTCGTTCATAGATCAGAGTTTGCAATTAAGTAAAGCATCCTTCACGCTGAGTAAGATAATAACAATGTTGGCATACGTGCATCGCTTGATCGTCAGACATTTTGGGTCCTATGGGCTTTGCACCTAATCAAACTTTTGGCTGGAAACTTCACTTTCAAAAGTATGCTTTGCTGATCATCAGTCTTTAAAAGTTGAGATATTTCATTTCCCAGCGGCTGAATTACATCTTTCCCGAGGCGTTCCTTGCACCTTTTCCACAATTTCTAACCTCAAAATAAACAAGGGGAAAATTTGCTCTAAACTCACTTTCCCCGAAATTGGCAAAAACGTATATTTTGTTTAGACAATAACTTAGACAGAATTGATTTTATGAGGATAATTTCCCGTAAGCCGTGTGTGCGTGTATATACATGCAATCACTCAAAGAAAATAAATGTCGGCAAAAGTTTAATGGTAATAAAGCAAAAGCTTGTTAGCGATCATAATATAATGAAGACTCAGAATATTAAAAGAAAAAAATATGACATCAGATAAATTTGCTAATCATGTTTTTTTTAATTTTTTATTTATTTATTTTTTAATTACATTTTCACCCCAAACAAGGCACATTGCCACTTTGGTGTAGGGGGCTGCTATCAGGGGTAACAACTACTGTGATACTATGTAGGGATTTGGGCAGCAAGATGTCGGTTCACGTTGCACTCGAACTTCTGCACGTCAGTAGAGTTAGGGAAGCAGGGACCAGGAATGGAATTCTAAAGTCTAGCGGTTCTGGGGAAGAAACTACTGGAGTAGAAAGATCTTTTACATCTAGGGATCTCTACAGTGTAGGGGTGGGATTTTGCAGCCTGTCGGGTCTGTCGAGGGTGTTCACGTCGTGGGGGCACAAGTGCTTGAAGTTCGTTAGAGCATTCACCATTAAAATATTTGTAGAACAGGCAGAGGGATGCAACGTTTCGTCGATGGGACAGAGGCTGAAGCTTAGATGCCAGTTCAGGGCCTATCAGATTTGCAACTCTCTTTTGAACCTTGTCAAGGAGCGAGAGACTAGTAGCCGATGCACCAGCCAAAATATGACAGCAATACTCCATACATGGCCGAATGGTTGCCTTATAGAGGTACAGGATACTTTCGGGTGTTATAGTTTTCTAGCATGGTAGAGAGAGCCCACGTTCCTTGCAGCAGCCCTGGCAATGCCTTCAATGTAATTTCTCCAACTCATGTTTCCTGTGAACGTTAGGCCAAGGAGTTTGAAAGATGTACTCTCAGATAAAGAGTCGTTGGCCATTGCTATAGGTGGTAGAGAAGATTTCTTGTAATTATTGAATGAAACTAGCTTAGTCTTAGCGGCATTGAACGTGACCATCCATTTTTGTCCCCATTCCACAACAGATTGGAGGTCATCCTCTAGTGTTTCTGCCATTTCTTTAGCTATGTGTTCATTTGTTTTCCTGTTGTGCCTGTTATAGAGTGTGGTGTCATCAGCATATATACCCATCTCAGAGGCAATTTTTTCGGGGAGGTCATTTATGAATATCAGGAACAGTAGAGGTCCAAGGATAGACCCCTGAGGCACTCCCGCATTTATATCACACTGTTTAGATGTACAACCATCGAGGACAACCTGGATGTTTCTCTTATCTAAGAAGGATTTAATTATGTTAAGTATTCTACCAATGATACCATATGATCTAATTTTCCTGAGGAGACCCTTATGCCATACCCTGTCAAAAGCCTTAGATATATCTAGAGCTACTGCTCTGCCCTCCCCCGCTTTGTCCAGTGAATGGTATATACGTTCAGAGATTACAGTTAGGATGTCTGCTGTGGAACAGGCTTGTCTAAATCCATATTGTTGGTCAGTCAGAAGTTTAGCATCTGTAAGGTGATGAACTAGAGCATGGTTAATTAAGGTCTCAAATATTTTGGCAAAAAGTGGGAGGAGGCTAATGGGGCGATAATTTAATGGGTCAGTTCTTTCATCAGAATTCTTGAATACTGGTACCACAGAAGCAGTTTTCCAACAGCCCGGAAAGCAAAATTCGTTAAGGAATTTGTTGTAGAGTTTGGAGAGATCTGGAGCTACTTTTGTTCAAATATAACTAGCGGGACCTGTGTCCCGGCGTTGCCTCCGTGGAATATAAAAAGAATGATTAATCTATTAAGAAATATCTACCGAAATTAAGTTTCTTAAAAAAGTAAAATTATATATTCCCACAATAAAATTAAAAGCAGAAAACATACTTAATGTTTTAGGATACATTTTGTTTCCCTTTCCTGCTAAAATGAAAATTAGTTTATATAAAAAGAGTGAAATTTACTAATGTCTTCTTTTTTTAGAGTCAGCTAAGTCGGAATCAATATAAGAAATTAAAACATTGAATGGAACTGACTGATAATTTTCAGAAACACACATCAAGTATTGGTAGGAAGGATGACCATACTATAATGATATGTAGCGCCTGTGGTTATAGTTTTATGATATTTGATTAGGAAAAGAAAAAGCAATTTTACTTTATTAATATAGTAGAGTAAAGATAAAAAATATGTTTTTATAATAGAGATATATTTGTATGTAAATAAAATCTAGATAGTATTTAAAAAGGACACTGCCCTAACCAACGCTGGTTATTATGATTATGCATAAAAACATTAAAAAAACAAGTGAAGCATTTATGGTCCCCCCCCCTGTGAGTGCACAGTGAACGAGGTATAAAAAATATGACTTAGTTTCGCATTGGGCCCCCCACTCCCCACCATTTAGCCCCCAAAATCCCCAGGGAATATCATATCCTAGTGAAAATTAACAAACGGTGCAGTTTTAGGCCTTAACATATGTAAATTTGAGTTCTGCACCATGCAAAAAAGACATAACTAAGTCCATTATTTGCTCCCCCGATTTAGCCCCCAAAAGTCCCCTAGACCTTAACATATTTAAATTTGAGTTCAGCACCATGCAAAACTGCTAAATAGACATATACAGAAAATTTTAGACAAATATGGTAAAATAGTCCCAAAAATGGAGTGTTTTTATTAGCTCTAAAAGAGCCCCTGGGGCACACCCAAGAGTTATTGCGAAGTATAGACAAACAAAATTATATAGAATGTTTTTAAAAAATCCAAGGCATCAATTTTTTTTTTAAGAAACACAAAAGTGTCAATTTTAGCCATTTTAACCGAAAAGGCACCTCTAAGAGAGCAACCAAAGTTTTGCCAAAAAATCTGTTCTGTTACTTTTTTTTACTTATATCATATTTAATATTTGTTCAAAATTTCAAAAAATTCCAAGGCATAGTTATTGAGAAAAGTGCGAAAGAACAAGGGTGATTTACAGGTCCACCCTTCTTTTATCGGGGGACCAAAAATCATTATTACAAAGATTTAGTAATTGTTTTTTTTAACAGCATTTAAAAATTTGGATTATTCAGACAACCATTCCTTTTTTGGATGTTAGTTTTACAATGTTTCGGCCAAAGTAATCTCCAGCCTTCTTCAGTTGCATTTTTTCAAACTTGAAATTTTTTATATCAACATCAGGAACCTATAACTCTCCAGGTGCTGCAATGGATGAAGGTATTGACTAACAATCGGTTGTAAGTGACAGTTTTCTGAAGGGTGAAGGTTCATTCCTTACTATAGGATAATAACTAAGAACATAATTATTATACTACAACCAATCACACAGTTACCACTAAACCAACTACAAAAATGTTCTTTGCTCAATATCCGCCCCTCTTGAAGATGGCTTTCGAAGAAACTGAAAATACTAAGGTACAGAACGAGTATTCAAAATGACAAATTCATCTACCAGTTCAAACCCGAAATGCAAAACCTTATAAGGCATTGAGAAAGAATCAAAGAAAAATATGCTGACACAATCAGCTCTAATATATGATGTTATATAGTTATTTCCACAGTCAGACAACGTCGCAGCTCGTCACAGCTCACAAGACCCATGACAGCCAAAAAACCAATATGCACAAACACAATATTTTTATATAAATATTTATTTTATGTACAGACACTTGTGTTTCATGCTTATGCAATCTTTAGTGTAGGAAATAATTACTTTCAGTCAAAGGAGTCAAAACTAGTATCAAAACAATCTGTGACTCTGAAGCCTGATATTCAACCCCTAGGCCAACATCAATTAACAAAGGAAAGCAGAGAATTTAAACTCTATATAATGTCGAAATTATAGGACATATACAGTATGTATAGTCATATACTGTGTGTGTGTGTGTATATATATATATATATATATATATAGTCATCCACATACAGTACTGTTTCGCTGTTTCACAGCTCATCAGTGCGGCTAGACAAGAAACTACTCGCCCAAACGCCCAAACGACAGTCAGAGCTTCTAATCGTTGCGCTATACGGTTGCTGCTATGCAGGCAGTGAATTAACAATGTTTTGACATTGTCCAAAGTATCTAAGCTCAATTTGTTTACACAAAGTGCATCACTTCATACGCTAAAGGTAATTTGTATATCACTTCCCAAATGCTCAACTTAAGATAGGGAGCATTATAGTCATCCACATACAGTACTGTTTCGCTGTTTCACAGCTCATCAGTGCGGCTAGACAAGCAACTATATATATATATATATATATATATATATGATTAGTTTTTTTGGAAAAAGAATTCCAGCAGAGTGCTCAATTAAAAGGAAAATCCAAATTTTAAGAGCGTACTTATATTTTGTGTACAGAAAGTTGTTAGTTGAGACAGGTCATTGGTACCGTCGGTTTCAAGCCCGATAATAAGGCCCGTTTAAGGTATCCTTATCGAGCTCTCTTCAGCCAATATTCGTCTATCTTATAACCGGAAGTGTGAAGTATATATACCTCGCGAATCCACGTTCAAATCTCGTTTTGTTTAATCCCCCCCCCCCTTTTTTTTTTTTTTTTTTTTTTTTTTTTTTTTTTTTTTATATCGGGTAATGTAATACCTAATTTTCAACTTTGAATTATTTAAATTTAAGATCTAATTTCGAAAAAATGTTTTTTTTATATGAATCGATTTTAATTTGAACCCCATTTAATTTTAAAATCTCTTTCCTTATGTGTAAAAACTTTAAAATCTGTATTGGTATCGGTTAAAAACTTAAAAATTCGTTTAATTATATCGAACATTTAAAAATTTCTAAATATACGTTTAAAGTTTTAAAAAATATATTTTTAATTATATCGAATCACGTTTAAAAATTTCGAAATACGTTTAAAAATTATTTTTTAAAAACCCAAATCTTTCAAGGTTTGGGGAAGTGAGTATTTATCTATCCTAAGTGATTTCCCTAGTTTATTAACATTATTATATTTTTCTATAGTTTTAAATTCGAAATAGATTATAAATTACATTTATAAAATATAATATATATATATATGACATTAATTAAAAATCTATAATATAATTGCGATTAAAATCCAAGTTTACCGACTAATTATTTATGTATTTACAATTTTTTTCCTTATATATATATAAAAAAACAACATCTAAGTGTTGTTCTTTTCATTGATCCAATTTATTAGGAGACCCTTCCTTCTATGTATGCAACTTTTCAAAGCTTCACTCCTCACATTTAAACATTTTATTTTTGGGTCATGAATGGACCGGAGGATGTGGTATTTCTCTGCGTTACAGAGTGAGCATTGACTTAATTCCGGGGCGTAGGCTGGTCTATGCTCTATTTTTCTCCATTTTATGGAAAAGGGTGTATTTTTTTCTTTAAGCTCCCACACGCGGGTAGCTAATGCTGTATTCATCCTTGTTTTAGCTCTAAAGGAGCTCATATGTGCATAATATCTTTGTTTAAATTGGCCTTTTGTCATACCTATATATATTTCCGGTATATTTGTGGATTGTTCCGTTACTGTGGCCTCATAGACAAGGGATTCAGCTTTACAATTACCCTCCAATGGACAGCTATTTTTGGTCCTGCAAGAGCAGCCTGCGTTATCTATCTTTTTTGGTTCTTTGGATATTATCGACTTTATTGATGGAGCTGTCGAGTAACTAACTTTCACCGTGTTTCTATTAAAAAGTTTATGTAGTCTATGTGTTCTTGGAAAATGTTTGTCTAGAAGGCTAAGAAAACAATGCCCTACTCTAGTTTTAGTGTTCAATGAAAACGGAGGTAAGAACCAGATTATTTTCCGTTTCCTCTTTCGTTTTATATTTTCTTTATTCTGGGTTTGTTGAAATTTTATGTTTTCATTGAACCCACTTTGATGCAGTGCGTCATTATAATATGGTGCTGCTTTCTCGAACACTTCAGCGTTCGAAGAAAGCCGTGAAATCCTTTGGCTAATGTTCGCTACCATATTTTTAAACACTGTGGGTGGGTGGCATGAACCCTTATTTATATACATGAGTTTTTCATTTAGTTTGTGAAAGGGTTTGTGTATTTTCTTCTCGAGATCTAGAGTGGCATCTAAAAAATCTACTCTATCTAAATTTGTCTGTATTATTATTTTAAAGCCTAGTTCCTTAAAAAATTCAGTTAGGTCTTTTCTAAGCCTGTCTAGTGCACATCCATTGTAGTCACGCGATAGGCAAAGTCCATCATCTCTATATAATCCAAAAAAGTGATCTGGGAATTTATATTTCATGGTCTCCAGTAGAAAAAGTCCAACCAGATCGCAGATATCAGCACTGTCATACGCCCCCATCGCGACGTCAAAGGGGTCTTCGGGGTTTGATTTTTTGACCCACGTTTTATCGTCAAAAAATAAAAGTGTCTGTCGAGCTTGCATGATTGTTTCCTTATCGAGCTCACTTATCTTTCTATATTTTGATCCGAAGATCAACGATTTTTCTAGGATTTCCTTAGTGATTGAAGGGTAAAAATCGACGATATCCAGTTGTGTAAACTTACATTTGTGTGGTTCAGTTATGTTTTTAAACCAGTCCAGTACCGCGCTAGTGTCTGCCCACAAATTAAGATTTGATTTTCTTTTTATCTCTTTTACTATTTCTCTAAGTATAGACTTGCTAGCTAGACCGATTTCGCTTTTAGCCGGGTTTATTAACCTGCAGGTTGGCCTATTATTAAAATTTTCCTTGTGGTCTTTTAAAGTTATAAACACATTTTTCTTTGCTAACCTATTTACTCTGTATTCTATACCTAATTTTGTGGCAACTTCTGTAGCCTCTTGGTTAATAGATTTATAAGTATCTTTTCTTGCTACCTGGTATTTTTCTGTAATTGAGTTTAGTACAAGTTGTTTTTTCTGTTCCTTTTCCATTTTATATAAATTTTTCGTTTTATCTGAGAAAACAATCGTCTCATTTTCTCTTTTTATTTTTTTGATATCAGCTGTCATTGTTTTTTGAAATTGATTTGATCTATGTTTAAATTCAAGCTTAGCGATAATGTCTAGTAAATCTTTTTCAAAATGTTCTAATTCTTCCACTTTACTCGGGTATTTTATAGATTTTAATCCAAAATTGTTTTTCACATTCTCTTGGATGTTTGTTTCGTTTATAACCTTCCATCTCATCCTATAAACGAAACAAACATCCAAGAGAATGTGAAAAACAATTTTGGATTAAAATCTATAAAATACCCGAGTAAAGTGGAAGAATTAGAACATTTTGAAAAAGATTTACTAGACATTATCGCTAAGCTTGAATTTAAACATAGATCAAATCAATTTCAAAAAACAATGACAGCTGATATCAAAAAAATAAAAAGAGAAAATGAGACGATTGTTTTCTCAGATAAAACGAAAAATTTATATAAAATGGAAAAGGAACAGAAAAAACAACTTGTACTAAACTCAATTACAGAAAAATACCAGGTAGCAAGAAAAGATACTTATAAATCTATTAACCAAGAGGCTACAGAAGTTGCCACAAAATTAGGTATAGAATACAGAGTAAATAGGTTAGCAAAGAAAAATGTGTTTATAACTTTAAAAGACCACAAGGAAAATTTTAATAATAGGCCAACCTGCAGGTTAATAAACCCGGCTAAAAGCGAAATCGGTCTAGCTAGCAAGTCTATACTTAGAGAAATAGTAAAAGAGATAAAAAGAAAATCAAATCTTAATTTGTGGGCAGACACTAGCGCGGTACTGGACTGGTTTAAAAACATAACTGAACCACACAAATGTAAGTTTACACAACTGGATATCGTCGATTTTTACCCTTCAATCACTAAGGAAATCCTAGAAAAATCGTTGATCTTCGGATCAAAATATAGAAAGATAAGTGAGCTCGATAAGGAAACAATCATGCAAGCTCGACAGACACTTTTATTTTTTGACGATAAAACGTGGGTCAAAAAATCAAACCCCGAAGACCCCTTTGACGTCGCGATGGGGGCGTATGACAGTGCTGATATCTGCGATCTGGTTGGACTTTTTCTACTGGAGACCATGAAATATAAATTCCCAGATCACTTTTTTGGATTATATAGAGATGATGGACTTTGCCTATCGCGTGACTACAATGGATGTGCACTAGACAGGCTTAGAAAAGACCTAACTGAATTTTTTAAGGAACTAGGCTTTAAAATAATAATACAGACAAATTTAGATAGAGTAGATTTTTTAGATGCCACTCTAGATCTCGAGAAGAAAATACACAAACCCTTTCACAAACTAAATGAAAAACTCATGTATATAAATAAGGGTTCATGCCACCCACCCACAGTGTTTAAAAATATGGTAGCGAACATTAGCCAAAGGATTTCACGGCTTTCTTCGAACGCTGAAGTGTTCGAGAAAGCAGCACCATATTATAATGACGCACTGCATCAAAGTGGGTTCAATGAAAACATAAAATTTCAACAAACCCAGAATAAAGAAAATATAAAACGAAAGAGGAAACGGAAAATAATCTGGTTCTTACCTCCGTTTTCATTGAACACTAAAACTAGAGTAGGGCATTGTTTTCTTAGCCTTCTAGACAAACATTTTCCAAGAACACATAGACTACATAAACTTTTTAATAGAAACACGGTGAAAGTTAGTTACTCGACAGCTCCATCAATAAAGTCGATAATATCCAAAGAACCAAAAAAGATAGATAACGCAGGCTGCTCTTGCAGGACCAAAAATAGCTGTCCATTGGAGGGTAATTGTAAAGCTGAATCCCTTGTCTATGAGGCCACAGTAACGGAACAATCCACAAATATACCGGAAATATATATAGGTATGACAAAAGGCCAATTTAAACAAAGATATTATGCACATATGAGCTCCTTTAGAGCTAAAACAAGGATGAATACAGCATTAGCTACCCGCGTGTGGGAGCTTAAAGAAAAAAATACACCCTTTTCCATAAAATGGAGAAAAATAGAGCATAGACCAGCCTACGCCCCGGAATTAAGTCAATGCTCACTCTGTAACGCAGAGAAATACCACATCCTCCGGTCCATTCATGACCCAAAAATAAAATGTTTAAATGTGAGGAGTGAAGCTTTGAAAAGTTGCATACATAGAAGGAAGGGTCTCCTAATAAATTGGATCAATGAAAAGAACAACACTTAGATGTTGTTTTTTTATATATATATAAGGAAAAAAATTGTAAATACATAAATAATTAGTCGGTAAACTTGGATTTTAATCGCAATTATATTATAGATTTTTAATTAATGTCATATATATATATATTATATTTTATAAATGTAATTTATAATCTATTTCGAATTTAAAACTATAGAAAAATATAATAATGTTAATAAACTAGGGAAATCACTTAGGATAGATAAATACTCACTTCCCCAAACCTTGAAAGATTTGGGTTTTTAAAAAATAATTTTTAAACGTATTTCGAAATTTTTAAACGTGATTCGATATAATTAAAAATATATTTTTTAAAACTTTAAACGTATATTTAGAAATTTTTAAATGTTCGATATAATTAAACGAATTTTTAAGTTTTTAACCGATACCAATACAGATTTTAAAGTTTTTACACATAAGGAAAGAGATTTTAAAATTAAATGGGGTTCAAATTAAAATCGATTCATATAAAAAAAACATTTTTTCGAAATTAGATCTTAAATTTAAATAATTCAAAGTTGAAAATTAGGTATTACATTACCCGATATAAAAAAAAAAAAAAAAAAAAAAAAAAAAAAAAAAAAAAAAGGGGGGGGGATTAAACAAAACGAGATTTGAACGTGGATTCGCGAGGTATATATACTTCACACTTCCGGTTATAAGATAGACGAATATTGGCTGAAGAGAGCTCGATAAGGATACCTTAAACGGGCCTTATTATCGGGCTTGAAACCGACGGTACCAATGACCTGTCTCAACTAACAACTTTCTGTACACAAAATATATATATATATATATATATATATATACAGTATATTCATACGTTCATTCTACTGAAAATCATTTCTGTTTCATATGCAATTGGTTCAAACAATTTGTTGGTTCTTTGGTGAAGTCTTAATAACGGTTGAAGAATTTACCTGTAGTTATAAATAAATTATCTGCCATTTTCACAGCATGAACTGCTTCGTATACCATTGTACTCGTGACAAGCACATTTTTTCATACAGTTTCTTTGCACCGAGGTGAATCATGACTAACACATTCGTCAAGATAATCGAGGCCTAAAGCCAGAGAATCTACAGCGTACTTTCTCGCTGACTAAAGAGGCTAATCAAAAGCAGTTTACACAAAGGAGAGAAAAATGTAAAAAAATCCGAGAAAATAAAAAAAAATGGAGATTATGGATAGTTGGAGAAACTAGTCGCAATACCCATTTTCAAAAGGTTAATAATACTGATATACGTTTTAGACTCCATTTTTTTTTTACTATTTGGGCACAACTTATCAAGGCCAAGAGTGACTTGAGGATGTAGATTAATGTGGTGGAATTGTTGTCAGTCGAAAGATGAAGGACAATATGGGAGGATGAAATTTGACCAATGAAATAAACTAAATTGGATTATGTAAGGAACGATTTATCTTTTTTTATTGTTTATTTCGCCACAAACAAGACACAGTGCCACGAAGTCGTAAGGGGCTACTATCGCACATATTCGTTGATATTGATGTTGGTATTCTGTCCAAATCCAGAGAGCCCTATTTTGGGATCTGAATTCTTCCCCACAATAAAACCAATCTTTTGTCTTACTCTGCCGTCCTGTAGAAGCAAGTAAATTGGATTTTGTAATGTTTTGTTTCAAAGGTTGTCAGAACAGAGGGTGGAAGTGAGGATAAGCTCCCTCTCCCTCCAAAAAAATGCCCTCATGGTGTGCATCTTAAATAGCCTCTGGCGACCAAGTTCAGCTCCTGGCTTTCTCGTGTAGTTTAGCTACTAAGCCCGGTGGAACTGTTTATACTAACTGGGAGAAGGGGAAAAGGTGGTCCACTGGCACCTTAAAACCAATCACTTTGGGAAGGTAAGGCTCCTTAATTTTTAATGGTAGCTTAATTAGGAAAAAGCAACTCTGATTCAAAATCTTCACTGTCTTGTGGGATTACCCCATCAAGGGAAAGGCTAAGGGAATAAACCCCAACAGTACTGTTTCGCAGTACTGTTGGGGTTTATATATATATACACACAGTATATTCATACGTTCATTCTACTGAAAATAATCATTTCTGTTTCATATCTGACAATTGGTTCAAACAATTTGTTGGCTCTTTGGGGAAGTCTTAATAACGGTTGAAGAATTTACCTGTAGTTATAAATAAATTATCTGCTATTTTCACAGCATGAACTGATAGAGTCCCTAAGGCAGTCTGACTTTATATTATCATCACTAGGGCCAGGGCAACAGCATATTATTTTCATTGCTGTTACACTCGAGTATATATCCGACACAGTTAGACACAATTAATCAATCGAGGATCACATACTCTACATAAAAACATCAATGGATATATACCTGAGAATCCAAATAAGGAAAAGAATATGCTGTTGTCATAGCCCTAGTCACCACTGGCCACTCCTGCAGCACAGTTAGGGCTAGGTTTTATCAACTCTGTCTTTCCCTTGGATCCTCTAACTTTGCAGAGAGGTATGGGACTGCTGCATGGCCAACAGCTTTCTTCTTATATCACCCTGCTCAGCCTATGTAGTTCTAGTGCTACACCAACGTCCCCTGAGACGAACGGTTGTCAACAACAACAAGGTTTCATTTAGTGTCAGCTTCCTTCATATAAGATGTCAATTCCCAAAACAAAAATATATCATCTTCTATTGGATCAGGACACGGTGTGATATGGAATTATACATCCCATCCGTCTTAACTCACAATGCAACAAACAATTAATTCTTGCTATTGTCACAATGTAACCATATGATTTAATGCCCAACGCCAACTAATGCTAATATCGTTCGTTTCGGTTTAGAATTTCCCCCTGCGAAGCCAAGTGCCACTTGTTTGAGACCTGCTGTTCCAGATGAATGAGAAATGACAATAAATCAAAACGACAGTAAATTTAATGAATCGGTGAAGAGCTTCAGAATGTGAACAACTAATAGGAATGGTTAAGGTTAAAAACTGATGGTAGAGCATATGAAATAAGTGAAGCATGCATGGTCCCCCGTGAGTGCACGGTAAACGAAGCATAAAAAATGACTAAGTTCAGCATTCCCCCCATTTAGCCTCCAAAGTCCCTCAGACTTTAACATATTTAAATTTGAGTTCAGCACTATGCAAAACTGCTAAATAGACATACACAGAAAAATGGTAAAATAGTCCCAAAAATGGAGCATTTTTATTAGCCTTAAAGGAGCCCCTGGGCCCTCTGGGGCACACCCAAGAATTATCGTGAAGTATAGACAAACAAAATTATATATAAAATAGTTATTTACAACTTTTCAGTAGGTTTTATAAAAATCAAAGGCATCAATTTATTTTAATAAACACAAAAGTGTCAATTTTAGTAATTTTAAACCGAATGGCACCCCTAGGTGGGCAACCGAGTTCTCCCGGAAAATTTGTTCTGTTACTTTTTTTTTTTACTCATATCATGTTTAATATTTGTGCAAAATTTAAAAAAATTCCAAAATGTGGTTATTGAGAAAAGTGCGGACAGACGAACATACGAATGGACAAGGGTGAATTTACAGGTCCACCCTCCTTTTGTCGGGGTGGGTGGGGACGAATAACTAAAAATACATGTAGACAATAGCAACGAATTCTTGAAAACTTTCAGTGGTGTTTCTATATTGAATGAACGAAATGCAAACATGAAAATATTGAATAGTACCTATGTAATTGTCACGGCACAAATAGTAACGCATCCAAAAATTACGGAAACGATAAGGTACAAAAATAATTATTAATGGAAAAAAAATTTGTGAAATTTAGCGACTTCAGTTAATTTCTAATTTCCCTAATTAAAAAATGAGACCAGTTGACAAATTCGATTAAAACCGAGTTACTTCCCCTTTGCTTGCGTCACGTGATGCCGAGCACTTTTCTTTCCCTATGTAACTTATCGAAAACTGATTTTCATTAATAATTGTTTTTCTTCCTTATTGTTTTTCATAATTGTTGGATATGTTACTATTTGCGACATGACAATTACGTAGGTACTATTTGTTTTACTTGAAATTTAATACTTTGATTTTCGAATTTCGTTCGTTTAATATAGAAGCACCTCTTAAATTCTTTTTTTGTGTTGTGCTTTTTTTTATATTCATTCAGTCATGATATGAATCCAACAATTGTTTGTATATAATTTTTGTTTTTAATTTTTTAATACATATAGGTGCCATAGTTACTGTTGGTGTTGATGTTAAATAACAGAATTTTAAATTATTATGACCTTCCATAAATTGAAAAACTCCGATTCCATAAATAAATGCCTGTTGCGCCAAAGATGCACAGTTGAGATTATACATGAATAAATGAGCGGATGTTATGATGATTACTGACAAGGAAATAGGAAATAAGGTTGCTGCTTGTTTTAATAATATGTTCAAACCTGAAGGAAATGCAGGAATTCATTTCTTCTTATTTCACCAAAGGGTAAAAATCAGTCAAGGGGAAGAAGAATTTTGAATTCAACCTTCTCATCTTACATAAGAGAAGCTAACATGCTTGGATGAGGCCATTATTAGTCATATCTTACGAACTTTGATAAAAGCTTCTATCTTGCAGTGTTGCCAAAATCAAAGCCAGTGAACCGAAGGAAAGGTATATATACATACATACATATATATATATATATATATATATATATATATATATATTAGCAGGCCGCCCACCATTGTTCAGTCATAAAACACACTTAAATATGTTTCCATTCATGTAGATTTCGTATTTATTATAATAGAAGCAATTGTTTATTGTTTATTATATCTTGCTCAATGTATGATAGTGATTTGAAAACCTTATATATATATATATATATATATATATATATATAGAGAGAGAGAGAGAGAGAGAGAGAGAGAGAGAGAGAGGTGAGCAAAGATAGACGAATAAAGGCTAGACACTCCTCTACTCAAGCACACCCGTCTACATTTGTTTGTTTTTCTTTCTTCACTTTCATAATTCCGGTCTTTCCCCGCATTGTCTTTGGCTTAAAAAAAAAATTCTATATACTTCTTTACCAACAATGCTTCAAGCAAACTACGACCTACTCTTTATTTATATATATATATATATATATATATATATATATATATATATATATATATATATATTATTAGATTTTAATTTCCGCTTCCTAAGCGCTGAAGAGGAGCGAAACAATATCGTCCCTTTATTTTTGTTTTTGTGTCGCTCCCATTTTTTATAGGACGTATTTTTATTTATTATATTATTTTTACTTAAATATTTTATTTAAATATTTACAAATATATATATATGCACACACACACACACACACACACACACACGTGTGTGCTAAAACTTTTTCTTTCTAAATATCACGCAATTATGCACTATATAGAAAATATGCATTAATGAAACTGTGCATAATAGTTAAATAAAGATTTAAAAGCATTGTTGCAAATTATCTAATATATAAAAGGCTATATGTCTGTCTCCATATTTTCAAACTCTATATCCTCCGAAACTACAAGTTGCAGATCGGCGCTAGGGGCCTCAAATGATTGGATTTTTTATGGACTATTTTTTATGGGTCTTTAACTGGATAAAATAGTCTTTAAGGGGGCAAAATTGAAAAATATCGTTATACATTTTGTACATTTATCTTAGCTTATTTTATATTTTAATCAGTTCATATGCATGTCACGTTGGTACAGTGGTAACGTTACCAGCTTTGAATGCTACAGTTTAGGTTTCGATTCTAGCTGATGGCACCCAAATACTTTTTTTTTTACTTTTGAAATCACTATTTCACGATTATGATTGTGAATTGATTCTTTTTTGTGGTCATAATACTCATCTCTACCTCGATAAACATTAAGCTGTTGTAATCTACAGGTTGTGATTAATCTTTGCTATATATATATATATATATATATATATACTAGCGGGGACTCGCTATTGAGGGTCACCGAATATTCAATACTTCCAATATTTCATTATCATCAAAATCGATGAAGTACCCTATTTTTCAATTAAATCGATTGACTGCCTGCTCTAATCAGGGATTGTCTGCACTGTGAGAAAACCACACATGCCACCCTACGGTGATTTAGTCCCTATGTATAGGCTTGAAAATAAATTTAAAATGCAAAAGTCAATTATCATGGTTCAATTGTGATCATAACAGAAACATTCAATTTGAACGCGCCCCTGTATTATCAAAGAACCTACACTTGGTTTTGTATGTTAGGCCTTGTTGTGCGGTGATAAATCTTTTCAAATGCACTTGTGATGTTTCGGTCTAAATCTAATATTCCTTCATTTTTTCGATTAGCGATGTTCGATACAAAACCTATCTAAGAGCACCCCAGACACACAAATTGCATGTGTGTGAAATTTAAAAAAGATCAACTTAGCCGTTTCAAAATCCATAGAAATGAACACACAGACAAAATGCCTTTATATATATATATATATATATATATATATATATATATATATATATAGAGAGAGAGAGAGAGAGAGAGAGAGACAGACAGACAGACAGACAGACAGACAAAGTAATTGAATTTAATTCTTTTATTTAATTCCTTTTCAAATATAAATAGATTCATTTTATATCTTAGCAAATATAATTTCTTATCTTTTCTTAGTCTCTCTGAATTCACTAATAAATGACGTTATTGAAAAAAGTAATAGTAATTGAAAAGAATGCAATATCTTTGAAAAAAAATATCTATCTATCTATATATATATATATATATATATATAGTTTCATAGTCGTCTTTGTTCATCTGACAACAAAACCAAAAGAAAAAACAGATGAACAAAGACGACTCTGGAACTTTCTTGTACAGATTCAACCGAGAAATCAGAACGACAATTTGAAAAATTGAAAAATTAAAAAAAAAAAAAATAAAAAAAAAAAAACCCTCAAAAACAAAAAACTCAGGAAGCAAGAACACTCCGTGTTATTCAACAATACTTGTCTGAATATATATATATATATATATATATATATAGGATGACCCCCCCCCCCAAAACGAACCCCGTTTCTTAGTGTTTTGTCCGAATGAAATGAAACTTTGGTCATAACTAGTTTATTATATTCAAAACATCACATCAAAACACTAGGGTCTTTGGCCTTTTTTCTCCGTTGACTGTAAAATGCTCAGAAAAACAATTGAATGTCCTGTTTTTTTCTGTGTCACCCTATATATATATATATATATATATATATATATATATATATATATATATATATATGTGTGTGTGTATGTGTGTAGGTGTGAGGGCAATTCTTAACCTATATACTCAACGAATTTTGGATGATGAAACTTGAAATTTGGTATATAGGGTATTTAGACGCGTGGAAAACTTTTTAATCGGTTTTCACCCGAAAGAAAAGCTACTAAGGGGTCAAATTTAAAAACTTAGTACGTGGGGGTGTGTCATCTGATATTTTTCTTAATTGTTTCACGAATGCATATGCATGAATCGTTTACATTACAGATTTCTGATGTTAAGAATAAATAGATTTTAAAACAATTTTTAAAGACGTGTCACGCTGAGCTGATGGCTATCATACGCGACTCATACGTTTTAGACTTTGGTTTCGATATCAACTTGAGTATTTTCTTTTTTACTCACAAGAAGTGAACTGTTTAGAAAAAAAAACCCATAATACTCGCATGCACATGGCTTAGTTTCTGCATGAATTAAAATATAATATTTATGCGTATTTTACGACCGAGCAACAGCGGCCTGCTAGTATATATATATATATATATATATATATATATATATATATATATATATATATATATATATATATATATATATATGTTTATGTTAATAGACATTTTTACCAGAAAATATATTTTTGAATATGTATATTTTTATTTGAATAATGAATTTTTTTTAAGAAGATATATATCGAACTAAAGCAATTCCTGTTTATAAATTCAAGATTTTGAGATCTCGTATGCTGGAAGGGCAAACATGATCAAAACAAACATTTCAAAATGCAAAAATTTCGGAACAAAGTTTTTAACAGTTTTCCATGTACACAGACGGATCAAGAAGTTCAGCAAAATGTGCAACTAAGAAATGTTCAACACGAGTAAAATCAACATCTTTATGATTTGAACGAGTAATTGTGTGAACCTTCACTGCAATATGTGAGGGTTAAGGATATGCGTTGCATGGAGAGAAATGATATGAGAATACTACGATGGATGTAAGTCTTAAGGACAGACATAGATCTGACGACTTTGGAGATTGGTTGGTTTTGCTTTACGACATATCAACCCTTTTCGAATCCGATCGTTTTGATAAAAGTTTTTATGCTTCATGTTCTTTATACCTTTGAATATTTATTCAGGGTTTCTCGTTGCATTGTTTTCTAGAGGAAAATTATTGTTTTTGCTTTTGGCTTTGCAGAACATGATTCAGTTTTACAAAGAGAAAGTATGCCCTTTTCTCTTCCCTGAAACCTCTTTCTCACAGAAGAGACGTTGCAAGCCTGTCCTTGCTTTATCGTTATTTTCATGGAAAGTACTCGTCTGAGCTCCAATCTATGGTCCTCCCTCGCCAAGCACTCACAAGAAACACTCGTCTAGCTGAAAACACTATAAAAAATCTCCCACACTATTTATCTGTGCCTAAACCTAAACGTAGATTCCATGAACAAAGTTTCTTTCTTAGAACTGCACACCTTCCGTTTGCCTGCTTTCCAGCTGACTACAATATGATCGTCTTCAAGTCCAACGTAAACAAGTTCTTGAACAAGTTCTTGATGAGCTGTTCCTCTTAGGTAATCCAATTTAACTAATTTACACTTCTAACGATTACTATAATATTGTCCTTTTGACTACTGTACACTCCTTAACCCTTATCGTCGAGTGGCCTCTGGGACTTGATAAGTGGAGATTCCTTTGTAAAAAAAAAAAAAATAAATAAACAATTACTTCAATGTATGAAAAATTTTAGTTCAGCAACCCAGTATCTATAACCTTAGAGGAAGATTAAATTTGGACATTATAGAAAGATATGTGTAGAACAGGAGACTTGTTTAGTATGGTCACATGGAAAGAATAATCGACGTATCTAGGTTAGCAGATGTATAACAATTTAAGCAGCAGAGTCAGTTGGCAGAGATAGGCAAAGGAAAGAATGCTAGCAAACAATAAGGACCGATTTGAGAAAAAGAGGGATAAATAAAGACCTATCCAGAAATAGGTTAGTTTGGGAGTCAATTTACAAAAATGTAAACCAGACGTTAAACCAATGACGATGATGACACTTGGGAAATGTATGGGCGCCTACTCCCCAGATATTGTAAAAATAACAACTTGTGTTCAATATATAGTTCACAATGTTGCATTTTCAATAGGTTTTGTTTTACCATTAAATAGCACAACACGTGCTGATATTTTTCAAATCCTGTACAAGTCTCACTTTTCAGTCTATGGTATCTTTGCGTATTCATATTTCATTTAAAGTGACAATTTATTTAATGTTATGTTCATATATTTCTGGTCCTGTGGATTAAAGTAACTGTTTAATATTATTACTAGGGCTATAACAATTCTTATTGTTTTGACTTTCGAGTATACATCTGATACAGTTAGACACAGTTAATCAATCGAGAACCACATCACTATACAAAAACAGAAGATATTAACTGATATATACTCGAGAGTCAAAATAATGAAAAGCATATTCTCTCGTCATAGCCCTAATTATTATTATGCAAACACGGATTTCAACAAAAAAGCAGCATGATAATTCATATAGTATTGTAAAGAATTCTGTTATCTAAATACAAGCACAACCACGTATATTAGTTCAGAAATTCAAGTTTACAAAATGAAAATTTTGGGAAACATAAAGGAAATATATAAATACTAAACTACCTGTAACCCATTGGGTCAGTATGTTATATTAGCTAGGGAATTCATGTATGAGCGTGACACTTGGGACGTAAAAGAAATAGTTTTTTTTTTGACATACCAGAAACATTTCTATGAAAGTATATTAAAATGAAAAAAGAATATAGATAGATTTCTATGAGTCGTTCTGTTTATTATAATTGATTATTTTTGAAAAAAATTTTTTTACAGTTACTGAATTATAAGTGGTTGGCCATAATTATAGGTAAATGTGCACTGAACAGATACCATAATACTTATTAAAGTTAAATTCAAATTTTGATATATCTGCTTCTTTTTTTTTTTTTTTTTACATCGTTCATTTCTGTATTACGTTTAAGTTATTTTAAACCCCACTCTTCCCATGTTAAATAATGATTTCGAAATAATAACGTTAATATTTCAGCGTCCCAATTGTTCTTTTGTTTTTTGTTTATTTTAAACCCCACTCTTCCCATGTTAAATAATAATTTCAAAATAATAACTTTAATATTTCAGCGTCCCAATTGTTCTTTTTTTTTCGCGTTTAAATTATCCAAATAAACAATTGTTAATGCTGTCTGCTTTTTTTCCATCGTTCATTTCTGTATTACGTTTAAGTTATTTTAAACCCCACTCTTCCCCATGTTAATTTCGAAATAATAACGTTAATATATCAGTACACAGGTCATGCGCAACCGGATGTCGTAAACAGGAAAGTGGGTTACATACATCGTTACAAGGTCATTTGAGTTTTATAATTATATAAATTAATACTAATATTTATAGAACTTCTCATGGAATAATTATAGATCTGTATGGATTTACGGACAATACCAACGGATCTACGCTTCCAATTCAAATTCCAGCCAACATCACGGTTTTGGATTTTGTTAAAATTCTATTTTTTATGTTTATATGTGGCCCTCAAGCTGGATATCTTTTGATACATATTTTTCTATATTATCTTTGAAACATTACTTCTCTAATCCTCTGAGGTTTTCAAACTATGTGCTAATCATCAAATTTATAGCTAGACTATATAAATGTTGTTTTGATAACTGTTTCTCCTCTGAAGATAAGAGACATTCTTCGAACTTTCAAGGAAATAATCATTTCTAATCTGTATTCGAATAATAAATGTTGTAAATTCGAATTTGCAAAATTTTAATTTTTTTCCCCTCTCTCTCTCTCATTTATATATATATATATATATATATATATATATATATATATATATATATGCAAATTATAGAAATAATATTCCGACGTGATGAAGAGGTAAAAAAGAAATAAATTATATGCTCATCAACGTTTCGTTTATATTTCAAGACTTCCTCAGGATGATTAATTTGACGAAAATAAAATACCATTACAATATTTGAAAATATATTTGTTTTGTTTTTAACATGAAAAAGGTGTCTTTGTTCTATTTCAGAACGAAAAAACCCGTTAACATTCAAAGTGTATATAGTGCTGTGGAATGGAGATTGAAATTTTTTAACGTCATTAGCCATTAGATGTTTAAACAAATATGATGCAATTTCTGTTCATTTTGGAATGAATATGGCTGTTATAATTATTTCATTTTAATTACGCATCCAACATTTTAACTATTTACGGCCATATTAAAAAAAAACAACAAAATAAACAAAACAGAAATTGCATTTTATCTTTTTAAATATTATGTGGGCTATTGATTTTTGTCACTGTATCGTTACTGAACTGCGTTGTACATCTTTTGTGTGGATGCTTGACTCAAACAACATCTCCTGCTATGTATGGATTGGAAACTGCCGCATTAGGCACAAACGTCGCGTCTATACCTTTAACGAAAATCTTATAAGTGTAGGCTGCGTTAGCCGGGAGGGCTGAAGCTATTTTGTCATGACATTCCCTCGGTACTGAGCACAATATTATTGTAGCAATTTGCTTGATTGTGCGATGGGATCGCTCCACTATCCGATTTCTTGATGATACGTGGGCGCACCGAAATCGTACATGTGCATTTCTCTCTCTCTCTCATATATATATAAAATTTTATGCAAATACTTCCTATATTTATTTCGACAGTGCTCGATATGTTAGTAGAACTAGGTAGTAAGTTTTGAAAATATTTATGGCAATTAAGCTACACAGAACTTTCCACGTTTTATCTTCATGAAGTTTCTTCAGGTTAAATATGAGAGAGAGAGAGAGAGAGAGAGAGAGAGAGAGAGAGATACTAGTAGAATACAAAAGCAATAAACATTGAATTCGTTTTAAATATTAATAAATTTTTTTTCAGAGACAAGGCTCGGCCAAGTGACACACGCCCCGTAGAGGGTAAAGTGTACAAAAATAAATAAATAATAATAATAATATGCCTACCTTGTGCATCCTGTTGTCTATAATACATATTCCATAAATCATAATAAGTTCAATATTTTATCAAGCGATAAATATTATTGCTGCTCACGTTTATGCACGAATTCTTTGATCAATATATCACTGAATAGAACTTACAATTTGATGCAGAGCAATTCTTTTCTTTTTTGAAGTTGTTGTATCCAACTTATTTGATTTTTATTTTGTGAATATCTGAGTTTGGATGAAGACACACAGGTTGTAAAGTTTACAAAAGAAAGTAAACTAAAAGTTGCCTATGTTACTCACCGTGTTGCCGAGAATATTCCAATATTCATAATAATTGGTTTATTGGTTTGGGAGTTTATCCTTTATAACACACACACACACATATATATATATATATATATATATATATATATATATATATATATATATATATATACTGCTTAGTTTCATTCCATAGTACAAAGAAAAGAATTAGTCCACAATCATCATTTCGCCTTATTTTTTATTTTGGCAAATGCCTATATTTTCTTCGTTAATGTCTTACACATGTTTCGTAATCTATGACGGAAAAGGTTGTCCTATTTGGCTGCTCGTCAGAGACAATAAAATATCAGTAAAAACTGGCACAGCGTTTCAAAATAAAATAACATTTTTTAAAAAAGTACTGAAGAAAGATGAGAAGAACGGCAAATAAAAACATGAAAAACTCACTTTAAAGATGACAATCAGAGAAAATACCCGCTCCCTAAATAGCATCCGATCCCACATTAGAAGGTTCATAAGCCGCTACCCCATATATGATATACATACATATACACACACACATATATAACTAAGAAATTCTATGAAATATGCATGAATGAACACACGCTAAGTAAACACACACACACGCACACATATACATACATACATACATACATACATACATACATACATACATACATACATAGGTGTACTTAGGCAACGCGTGTTCATTCATGCACTGCTAAATAAATGAAGTCTTATACGTCATTTCCATTTTCAGGGAACTTTTCACTCTTCTTCATTCCAATTAATCAACAATCGTTGATGCTTTTCGCTTATAAATGTTTTTTTTTTGTTTCTGTTTCATTTACTTGTGACATTACTTTCGACATTTTTTCGCTTTCAAATTCTTGATTTGTGTTTCGTTTTCATTCACGCTGCAATTCTATAATTTTTTATAGTTTATTTATCTTTTGCCAAGGACATTACTGTGTGAATCTTGGCGAGTCCCATTGTTCGGTAAGTGAGCAAAACTTTGACAAAATCCGTGACAGCTTCATGCCTGTTAACGAAATATTGATTAGCAGACAAATTCCATTCTTTTAAAATGGCTGCTATTTCTCAGATCTTGAATTTCGTTGATGGACACGCATGTGTGTGGGTGTCTTGAATATATAGGGGTGGGTCTCATTTCCGTTCATACAGGTACGTCTCCCTTGATTATTAATGGATGGCCGTCTTCTGTTGCTCACATTGATATAGATGTGTCTCTTGCATTTCTAAATGTGTACGTCTGTTACTTGTAAATATGCTCACAGGGGCAGAGTTCTTTATTAAGAGTAACCACTTAGTAAGACCCACAGGCCATTCGAGGATAACGGTTAATGAATGCCAGGTGAGCGGTGAGATAACACTAGGATTTGGTCATGATGGTGGAAGTTTGGTAGAATTCGATTATTTAAGAGGATGGTTCAGCAAAAATTTGTTCACATTGGACTTGAAAATGACAATGTTTTAGTCAGCTGGGAAACAGTCTCGCGGTAAGTTTTTTTACACAGACCGGGAGTTCTAAGGAGGCAACTTTGCTCGTGGAAGTTTTGTTTAGTTTTAGGCATGGAGAGGGAGAGAGGAAAATTATTGAAATTTTTTGTAGCTAGACGAGTTTGTGCTGTGAATATATTACAAGATGGAGGGGGGCATAGATTAAAGCTCAGTCGAGCATCTGCCATGAAAATAAAAACAGTAGAAAAAAACTAGCAACGTTTTTCTGTGGGAGGAGAAGAGAACGTCATCCACTAGATTGCGAAGGCAGACACAGTGTTAGCTTATAATGTGAGGAAAATCTAGTTCCTCAAAATGTAGCACATTGGATTTAATTAAATTTAATTAAATTAAAATTGCCTCAAACTAAAAGGATTTCTCCTTTACTGATCGAGGACAGCAAATATGAAGTGTTCTATCAGAAAAAATACTACATACAGACACCAAGATCTTTCTTATTCTCTCTCTACTGATATTGAGAACGTGGTGCAATGGGGAAAAGGGGGCATCTGGTTAATTTTAATGCATCTAAAACCAAGCTTCTCTTTTCATCATCAACGCTCTGGCCCGAATTGAAATGAATGACTCGTTTTCGGGAAGCACCATGTCTTAACAAGCTTCTGGGACTTTCCTTCACTCCTGATATCAAATGGAACACATACATCAAATCTGTTGCCAAGATTGCTGAAAAAATAGTTAGATCATTGTACTGCTTCAATAAGTATCTCACTGCCGATGCAATTCTCTATCTGTATAAGAACCAAATACATCCTAAAATGAAATACTGTTGCCACTTCTGGACAGAAGCTGTTCGGCATATCCTATTGTGCTTTGGTAGAGTTCAAAACCAGCTTAAGAAACCTAGTAGGTGATGTCCTTTTCTCTTTCCTTCAACATACTTTCAACATCTCTTTCTCAAAGAAGAGATGTTGAAAGTATGTCTCTGCTCTATCGTTATTTTCAGGGCAAATGCTCACCTAAGCTCCAATCTATGGTTCCCCTTTACCAAACTTTCACCAAAATTACTCGATTAGCTACGTCCACTATCAGCAAATTTCCACTACTTTCCATCTCTGCCTAATTCTAAACACAAATTCCATGAGCAAAGCTTCTTTTCTAGAACTGCCCACATGCGGAACACTGTTTCATTGGCCTGCTTCCCAGTTGACTACAATATGGCAGTCTTCAAATCCAATGTAAAAACGTTCTTGTTGAGCTGTCCCCTTAAATAATCCAAATTTTTACCCAAACTTTGCCATTAATGATTAGTAAACTAGCACGTTATATTCATTGACCCTTATCGTCGAGTGGCCTTCAGGCCTTAATAAGTGGTGACTACTGTGTAGAAAAAAAGACAAGTCATTGCTATTCAAATGTATGCCTGCATGGAGTAGAATCTGTCAGTCACAAATCCAGAAGTTAAACATATAAACTTTACATGTTTTATTTCTTTGTAGTGTATAGTAATTGATTAATGAAATATTAAAACTTACATATAGGATTTCTATAGTAGGCAATCCATATAAGCTTTTCACATCTACAGCCAAATGATGCATGTGGCACAAAGACACTCATTTCCAGAAGTTGCTACGTTTTTCAGTACAAGATGTCACAGGGTTAACCTCATCAAGTACTTAAAAGCATGAAAGTGACTTTTGTCAATGGAAGATATAATGTCGCTAATGGAAGACGACTTAGACATCAATGTACACGTAGACTTTTCTGGCTTTTCCTCATCCATAGACGATAATAATACAAACGTCATTACAAAAGAACGAGATGCTTCATTTCTGGATAGATAACGTATCAGGCCTTCTTTTTCCATTTGTTTGATGTAGGAATCACCAATAATCGTGAAAGACTCAGATATAATTCCTATAGCTTTTGTATACTTAAATCTAACATCTATAATACAAATGTGTTTTTTTATTGTCTGTCTGTTCGGGAATTCACTTGAAAACAAAGCATTATAACATGATCAAACAAATAATGTTGTTATAATAATAAGTGTACAATAATAATATGGGGACTGCATTCACACCAGACATGCGTAAACAACAAATAAAACAATTCACTTTATTTAACGTTGAGAAATTAATTCTAAAAATTATCAAATCTATGATCCCTCTGGTCACATATTTTTTGCTAGCCTGGGAGGACGGTATCATAACGAATGAAGATATGATAATCTGTGTCTCACAGGAGAAGATAATGCATGGAAACATAGTCTTATGACTGGCTCCCCATCCAGAAACGGAATTAAACCCTGAAAGAATCGTATCATGACCACAAAATACATATTACCTAACACCTTAAAAAAGGAACAGATACTATTGTATATGGAGACGTGGTGATGCACATTTGAAAGCAGAGGTGTGCACACACACACACACATATTTCAGATGGATTTTGATCTACATTATTGTCTCATAAAAATGACCGAAATTGCACCTATCACGAAAACAAAGAAAGGTTTATATTCGAGGTCAGGAGTTATGAATTGCGCAATGCGAAATAGAAAAGAATGCCAGGAATGTCGATTGATGTCTATATAAGAAATAACATAAACAGGAGAGAAGAGAGCAGACTGACTGTAGTCGGGCGTGAAGGATGTCTTTGACCCTCTCCGTCGTCGTGCTACACACCAACTAACCCAACAATTACAGTCTCTTTTTATCGACAGGTTAAAAGCTTTATTGTAAATAAAACTTATATGTTGATAAATTCGTCTCTGTGTTGATTTAGAGAATAACGACAAAAGAATTGTCAGGTGTATATATGATTTTAGCAAGCATTTGAAAAGTGCAAGCTAGAAAATTATATATACATTCAACAATGTAACAATACTGTTTGAGAGTATGGAATCATGAAAAAAAAATCTACTACACTAACCTTCTACTGAAGGAGGGGGTAATTCCAGAGAGGATTATCTCGTGACAACAGAACAGATACTACACTTCACTCTGGAATTGAGCAGTACCAGGAGTTATTTTTCTATTTGTATATTCATTTCATCGTACAAAAGTAGCAAACTTTACTTTTCACTTCTGTGGATAAATTATGCATGAGATGCTGAGCTGCTCATTTCGATGAGGTAAGACGCCATGCATTCTGCTACAATGTTTCGTATATTGATTCATCTAGAACAGTATTTCCCAAACTCTAGGAAACAATGGAGCCCTGAGCAGGCCAGAAAATTTTCACGGACCACTAACAAGATTATATTTTTCATATTTATTTTAGAAATTAATTTCAAATTTTGACTGATACTTTTTCATTAGTTTTTCTTATTCGTGAATTTACTATATTTTTGTGTTTACAACTATTTTTTGTTTTTGATTAGTCAAAAATTGTTGCATTTATTGTTAATTTATTTTTTTTATTTACTTTTTCATGAACCATCTTGAAACTCGTACATCTGTAGTTATGTATCATCTTTTTCCAGTAAAAAAAATCAATAATTAAATGTCTGCAGCTATTTGATTTTTCAATATAAAGCATTTGGTTATCTTTAAGAAAGGGCAGTGGAGCCCATTAACCTCACTGACGGAGTCCCAGGGCGCCATGGAACCCACTTTGGGAAACCATGATCTAGAAAGTTCCGAGCTTTTTTTTTTTTGCAATGTGGAAATAAAACAAAATGATGCTGATTAGATTTCACAGTACTTTTAGAAACTTTCAAACCTTTTACTTGATTCGCAGTCGTGACATTTGCGTTGAGGCCAATGTTTATTTTTAATTGGTCATAATCTGACTTTAAAAGTCTTCCAAAGCGAATTGGATATTCTAAACTGAAATCCATGGGTTTGAAGTTACTGTTATTGGTTCTGTAATTTACCAGGGTCGTGTCACGCTGTATGGAGGATAAACAATGAACCAGCTAGCTCTACTTGGTGGAGCTGTGGGCAAATGCCTGGGTGATATCGAAGCTTTCTCTGTCTAATCATTTCTTCTGTCTGTCCCGTTTTCCTTTCCCCTGGATTGTTCCTTGTTAGATAATCTTTGCAAGTCCTTTTGAGCGTGTTATATGCCAACACTATCTGAGTTTCCTCTTTATCACCGTGGTCAGTAGGTCTTTATAGTGATGCACTTGTTGAAAATATTTCTGCCGACTTCATTGTTGGTGACATGGTCCACGTATGAAATTCTAAGGAGTTTTTGAGGCATCTCATTTCTACTGCTTGGATCCTCCTTTTAGGTCTGAATTCAGTGTCTATGTCTCACATGCGTAAAACGTAACTATATATATAAAATTAATTTTTAACTCATTTCAAAGTGATTTTTAACATGTTTTATTAACTGTTTGCTCGTATATACACACACACACACACACATATATATATATATATATACACACACACACACATATATATATATATACACGCATACATATACACACACACACATATATACACACATATATATACACACACACACACATATATATATACACACATATATATACACACACACACATAGATAGATAGATAGGTAGAGAGAGAGAGAAACTATTGATCTCAAACAAAAATTGTAACAATTCATATTCAATTTCATATATTTGTACTAACTTCCAATAGTTTGACGGATTACGAAGCAAAAATAAAATTAAATCCTTGATTTTCTCTTATGTCTTAAACTCAAGAGATAATTTGAAGAGTTTGGATAAAAAACGCGATAAACATCGTTTCAAAATTGTAAAGTTACCATTCCCAAACGTGTTACATTTCATCCTCATCCACAGTAAAAAAAAAAAAAAAGATGTTTTATTTTAGACAAAATGTGACGTCTGTTCGGGTTTCTTGCTTTTAATTAACAGGATTTACATGTCGAATTTTAGATTTTAAATGTCCATCCATTTTATAATCTAATTTCTCGATTTGAAGAAATTAGATTTATCGTGTTTTGCATTTTTACTCTTCAATTGTGTTCATCATTTTAATGCAAAATTGATGCATGCCCGTAACTAAAACAACATCACATTCCTCCAAGATTTAATGATTTTTTTTTTATTTTGAAACATTGAGAAGTATTGTCCTATAAATGTACACTTTGAGGTCGACATAATTCAAAATGGACGTCGTTTAGAACTGATTTCCACTCCAGATCTAAAATGGAAGACATACATCCAGTCTGTTATTAAGGTCGCTGGAAAAAATAATGGTTGCATCATTCTACTGCTCCCAAAAACGGACTGCATCTAGAGAAAGCTAATTTCTCTTTCGATATCCTTAAATGGAGTACTGGTGAGGTGCCACTTAAGCACTCTCTCCTGACTTGAGATAGCACAAAAGCGACTTCAAAATCTATTGGGGAGCAGGGGTCTCTTTTCTTCTTTACAACATCAGAAAAGAGAAGTTCCTAGTCTTTCGTCCATCAGTTATTATTTATATGGAAGGTACTCGACCAATCTCAATCTTTGTTCGTTCTTGTAAGATATTCACAGCAAGAACTCTCATTACTATCACAATGGAAAGTGACGTTTTTTCTCCCTCCAAGTTCCTAGCATCCAGAAAAATTTCCACAAAGAAAACTTTTTGAAAGATTTTCCCGTCTGTAGAACACATTACCGAGGAACTTCTTCCCTACTGATTACAATTTGACCGTTCTCAAATTCAGCAAGTTCTTATTATAAACCTTCAATAAGTAATAAACCGCCCAATAAGTAATCAAATGTAATTCATACTTTTAATCAATTTTAATACTCCCATAATGTTCCCCATCTTTCGACAGACAATCATGCCATCTCCTTAAACTTTATCTTCAGATGGCTTTTGTCTTGGATAGGCAGTTATCAAATAGTAAAAAGAAAAAGAAAGAAAAAAAAAGAAATGGTATACAAGGGAATTTTAATAAAGAAAGCATTATTACAAGACAATAGGATAGCTGTTTGCAATTGAAGAGTTTGAATATAAATAGTATTTTCAAGATTGTTAAGTGACCACTCCTCAAAACTGTTCCATTTCTCTATTTACACACACCCCAAAAATCATTTTCTTTTTATTAGTGATGGGACGATTCCATTATTTGTTCCGATTCTGATACAATTACCGATTCTGTTCTAAATTAGCAATTCCTATTCTTTTAAAACCGTTAAATATTTAGTTATAAAGTTGCTGATTTTATTTTTGGATTATTCTAACAATTCATGTAATATGTGCATATATTTTCGCAAACAGAAAAAATGGGCGACGGGGGGGGGTATATATTCTGGTTTCACTGGTAGTTTAAAATCAAAAGAATATTTTTACTTTTATTAGTGCCAACAATGGAAAATTCATTTTTAAACAAAAACAAACAAAAAATTTATAGAACCATTTTTGGCATAAAAAAATAGGCACATTTTTTTCTGATTTTAATACTGATACCAATACCTTAAAACTGTTACAATTTTCCAGAATTCTGATTCCGATTAATTATTTTTTTTTTATCCCCCCACCAAAAATAAGGGTGGACCTGTAAATTCCCCCTTGTCTGTTTGTCCTTTTGTCTGTCCGCACTTTTCTCAATAACTATGACTTGGAATTTTTTGAAATTGTGCATAAACATTAAACATGATATGAGTAAAAAAAGTAATGGAACGGATTTTCCGGGAAAACTCTGGTTGTCTACCTAGGGGAGCCTTTCGGGTTAAAATGGCTAAAATTGACATTTTTGTGCTTATTAAAAAAGTTGATGCCTTGGATTTTTATAAAATTTCTGAAAGTTGTAACTAATTGATTTCCATATAATTTGGTTTGTCTATACTTCACAATAACTCTTAGATGTGCCCCCAGGGGCTCTTTTAGAACTAATAAAAACACTCCATTTTTGGGACTATTTTACCATATTTATCCCAAATTTTCTGTGTATGTCTATTTAGCAATTTTGCATGATGCTGAACTCAAATTTAAATATGTAAAGGTCTGGAGAACTTTTGGAGCTAAATGGGGGAAGAGCAAATGATGGGCTTAGTTATCTCTTTTTTTGCATGGTGCAGAACTCAAATTTACACATATCAACACCTAAAACTGCACCGTTTATTCATTTTTACCATGATTTGACATCCTTGGGGACTTTGGGGGCTAAATGGGAATGAGGGGGGGTTGAACTTAGTCATTTTTTTATGCCTCGTTTACTGCGCACTCACAGGGGACCATGTATGCTTCACTTGGTTTTACATAATAAACGGTGCAGTTTTAGGCATTGATATATGTAAATTTGAGTTCTGCACCATGCAAAAAAAGAGATAACTAAGCCCATCATTTGCTCCCCCCCATTTAGCTCCAAATGTCCACCAGACCTTTACATATTTAAATTTGAGTTCTGCACCATGCAAAACTGCTAAATAGACATACACAGAAAATTTCAATTTATCTAAGATTTTGAAGGTTCGTTTTTTAGAAGAAATTGGATTCATAGCATTTTTCATTTGACTTCTATATTAATTTGATTTGGTTTAAATTTAACAACCATATCTCTACTATGATATGAAAGTCACTTGTGTGTGTGTGAGGTCATTCCTTATAGGTTCCCAAACGGCTTTAATTATAATTTTGTACAACTTGGTAAACTCATCAGCACATAGAAAAAACAATTTTCCATAATTTTCACATCCTAAGAACAGGACTCTCTTATGAAGATGGCATATTTATTTATATATATATATATATATATATATATATATATATATATATATATATACATATATATATGTATGTATGTATATATATATATATATATATACACACACACACACATATATATATATTCTTATTATATATACCAATCCATATTTAAGAAGCTCAATGTAATTACAGAGAAATATAGAGAATAAATGGCAAAAACTATATTCCCAAATTCATGATGTGGACTATCTTATAATTTATTACTTGTAAATTGAAAAAGTAAACTTAATTAAAAGAATAAATTATAAGATGGTCAACATCATAAATTTTGGAATATAGTTTTTGTCATTTATTTTCTCTCTCTCTCTCTCTCTCTCTCTCTCTATATATATATATATATATACAATAATTTATTTATTTTGAAGTTGTTGCATATATTTCAGTGATTTTTATGCATTAGAGAAGTTATACATATTTTATTTTCTAGTAGTAATTTTTGGGGATTACAGTTGTTCCAGTAGAAAATTAATTTGTAAGCAGAATTTTAAGCGATTAAACACACGGAAAACTCGAATTATTTTTTGTTTACATAAACAAATTTAATTTTATACTTTCTGATTTGCTTTGATTGTGATGTTTGCCAACTGTTTGGCAGATAATTGTGTAAACATTGAGATTTTGGTTTGGCTTCATAGATTTTCTCCATATTAATTAAGCAAGAATTTTCTGATTAAATGAGTTGGAACATAATTTAATTAAAATGTGGTTAAGATTTCACCAAAGGATTCAATACCAATTCCCAGAATCTTGTTGCAGAAATGAAGGGTTTGAATACAAAATACAGTAAATCCAATTTCTTTAAATTGAGAAATTAAACTAAAAAAAAAAAAAGAAAAAAAAAAACGGCAGACACTTAGAATCTCTCTTTTCACTTTCTTGCAACCTCTTTCCCTCAGAAGAGTGATTGCGATCCTTTCTCCGCTTTATCGGTATTTTCATGGCATGTGCCCGACTGAACTTCATTCTACTGTTCCCCCTTGCCAAACTTTCACAAAAAACTTAACTAGCTACAACCACTATAAACGATTTCCCACACTCTCTGTAATTAAATCTAAGCACAAATTCCATGAACAATGCTACTTTCCCAGAACAACCCGCCTGTGGAACACTGTTCTGCTGTCTGCTTCCCAGTTGAATACAACATGGTAGCCTTCAAATTTTATGCAAACGTTCTTCCCAACTTACACTATTAACGATTACAACACTACGACCTTACATTCATTAACCCTTACTCTCGAGTGGCTTCTGGGCCTTGATAAGTGGTGATTCCCAAGTAAACAAAAAAAAAAATCTAGAATTCAACTTTGAAATACAAATTGATCTTATGAATACATCCAGGTTCCTCCACACAAAAATATGATAAGAAATCTGAATGAGATGAAGAGTGTATTATTAGCATTATTCAGACTATTGTTCTCATCTTGAATTTTATTCTAACAAAGTTTTGGCCGCTGCAACCTCTGACCTTTAGGTACATCTTGTCAAACTTTATTTTACCTTATGGTGCATCGGATAAAAGTGCTTAGTTTTATAAGTTCTAAGTGACAGTTTTCAAGCGATTGAAGTTTCAGCCTTTACCATGGGTAATACTAAGAATACAAATAGGAATTACTTAACACTTCTACCTGAACATGGTTGACATAACGAGACCAAAGTACTTGGTTTAATCAAAAAGAAGACTCCATGAAAAATTATGTACAGGAATCTTAACCCCCTTGCCAAACTTTCACAAAAACACTCGACTAGCTAAAACCAATATATGTGATTTTCCCCACTCTCTATCTGTGCCTAAATCTAAATGCAGATTATATGAACTTCTTTCCCAGAACGGCCCACCTTTGGAACACTGTTCCGCTGGCATGCTTCCCAGTTAAATACAACATGGTAGCCATCAAATTACATGTAAACAGGTTCCTATTAAGCCGTCCCCATAAATAATCACCCAATTTACACCATAAGTAATTACTACACAATCACTTTACATTCATTAACCCTTATCCTCAAGTGGTCTTCGCGCCTTGATAAGTGGTGATTCCCAAATAAAGAAATCTGAATGAGATGAGGATTGGATACTTGGGATTATTTAGACTACTGTTCTCATCTTGGATGTTATTCTAATAACGTTTTGGCCGATGTAACACCTGACCTTTAGATCTTCAGGAGGCTGAAGGTTCAATTTTTGCAATGGGTGATACGAATAATACAATTAGGAATTACTTAAGACTTCTACCCGATCATGACTGACAGAACGAGGGTAAGGTACTCGCACAGATCAAATAGAAGGTTCCAGGAGAAATTCTGTACAGGTTTCAGAGCCTGACAAGACGCACATAAAAAGGTGACATCGACTCAAACCTTGAGATAATAATATCGAAGATACATAATAGATCATATCTGATAATTTTTATGATAAACATTACTTGCAAGAGTTAGCACTATGACTTTACGAAATCAGACAGTGAGAGGATTAGTTGCTTACCATTTGACATTAATGAAACATTATTGATTCGTACTGATAAGAAAGGAACTTCAAGCACCTGCTGCACACCTGACACGACATATTGATCTGCCATAGGGAATCACTTAATTTTAATCAGCAGGAAATCTAATATCATCCGCGAGCACACAGAGTATTTCTTTAAAATATCCAGTTGTTCTTTAATTACATTCTTTTCGTCGTCACTGTCTGAATCGTCTTCTCAAGTTCGAGTTTAGTTTTGGTAAAAGTCAAAGGATGTCAAATTTAAGATATGTAGATGGAAAGCAGTGGGGGAACACTGTGTCGCTGTTGGTATATAAAAGGAAAAATTAAAATGGGTAAATATATTACAATCATTATCATGGACATCTAGTAAATGAAACACATACGTACTATTCAAGTATTGAATAATGAGTTGTCTATAAGCAAAGTTTTCAACGAGAAAACTTGGGTAAAGTAGAAAGGGAAAGGTAAAAATAGTTTCTGGTGGAAGTATTATTTTCATGCATGTTTAACATATCGGAAGAAATAAACAATCAGAGACAACATTCTGGAATTTGGAATATAGACACACTTATACATATATATATATATATATATATATATATATATATATATATATATGTTAAGGCAACCCCTCTGGGTGAAGCAAATCTCTGATTTAAAAAAAAAAAAAAAAGCGGGAGACCAGTACCCACATTAAGCTGGTCTGCAGTTTGATTTGTTGCTGGCTATCTTGCTGATGCTTGTTGCTGGATTTCAACATTTTGAACCGAGAGAGAGACTTAGCTGTCGTACAAAGCTAAAACTCTGTAACATCATCTTTGTATAAATACTTCCTCAGGCATTTGTCTATAAAAAATTGTCCGTGGCGATAGAAACAGTGTCACGTGTGCAGCCCTGAAATGCTGGAAGCATGTAATAATTGATCTGCCATCATTCTATATATACATATGTGTGTATGTATGTATGTTATTATATTTAATCCTTCAGGGAGACTTCCAAAGGGCGAATGAACTCTTTTTCTGGGTCACCGGCTAACTAGCACCGTGTATATTTGTGTGTGTGTATATGTGTATTGGGGTAGAGAGGGCTCCCGTAAGCCGTGGTGAAGGCAACCTTTCTAGGAGAAGCATATCTCTGATTTAAAAAAACCATAAAGCGGAAGACCAGTACCCGCATTAAGCTGGTCTGCAGTTTAATTTGTTGCTGGCTATCTTGCTCTTGCTTGTTGCTCGATCTCAACATTTTGAACCGAAAGAGAGACTTAGCTGTCGTACAAAGCTTAGACTCTTTAAGATCATATTTGTATAGATACTCCCTCCGACTTTTGGGCTCATGGATTTTAAATGTCTGAGGGAGTGGCACTCGTCAGACAAGACGTTGCAATCATCATCATTTGTATATGTATGTATATATGTATGTGTGTATATATTTTTATTTGTTTATTTTTTGTGTATATATGTTTATGTGTGTTTGTATGTATATACGTATATATGAGCGTATGTTTATAGATATGTATGTATGTATGCCAATGACCGTCTTGTGTATGTTTGCACGTGTGTATGTATGCATATGTGCGTATTATGTATTGTGGATGTATGTATGTGTGATATGTATGTGTGTATGTATGTATACATATGTATGTGTGCGTGCGTGTATATATATATATGTATACCAATGACCGTCTTCAGTGTCATGTCTGCTTGAGCATGTGAATTCGCCGGCAGGTCTAAATGTCATTTTCGGACTCATGAACCTTCAGTGTCTGAGGGAGTGGTACTTGTCTGAAAAGACGTTGCAATCATCATATATATATATATATATGTATATATATATATATGTCTATGTATATATATATATGTCTATGTATATATATATATGTCTATGCATATATGTATATGTATATATATATAT
>NC_136486.1:125933724-125966224 GCF_053919585.1 Euprymna scolopes | reverse complement strand
GATCTCCGTGGCCCGAAATCTCCGATAGTATGTACATATATGTATATACATATATATATGTACATACATATATATATATATATATGTACATATACATATATGTATGTATATCAAGGCACGTTTGTTTAAATACGGCAGTTTTCATCCTTCTTTATTTTCTGTGATATTCTCGATTTGCCGAGTATTTTTCTCGTTTCAGTTTGTAAGTTATTTATTAGGTCATCCAGTGATTTTTTTGTCAAGCTTATTGCTCTTGCGCTTTCGATCATTGATTGTCGTCAGAAGCAATTTTGTTCTTTAATATGCTTTCTTCTATTGCCTTTTTATTTGTAACTAATTTTATTGAACCAATAAATAAAAAATAAATAATATATAAAATTAAGAGACATAAACATTATTCATTCATTAGGGATCAACTGGACCTGATTTCCTCAGAAGGGGAGATATCGCGTTTGTTTAGTCATTTTCAGTATTATCTATTATAGTTCATAGAACACTCAACATCGTCTTTGTTCTGGAACAAACACACGATATCAACTTCTACGAACTGTTCTTTTCTTCTTGCAGCATTATATTGTCATGCATTTTTTTTTCTATCTAAGCAAAAACTTTCTAATTTTTCTGAAGAGTAAATGCATAAAAAGAAACGCTATTGACATAATAATAACCGTTTGCTTCTGTATAACGAATAGGATTCGTAAAAAATATACCGAAATTGTGATATGCTGGAGGAGCTGTTTCACATGAAAAATAAATATTTGGATCTTGGAATGTAACTATAGTGTTATTCTTATATATAGACTGTTATTGTATTTAACATACACTGAGCTTCTAAAAAAAAAAAAGGATTGGAATACAAAGAGGGAAATATAATTGAAAAACATATTTTACCAAAACAACATATATATATATATATATATATACAAGGTGAAACAGTAAAATTGTCGCCCTCAAAAAGACAACATGATTTCATTTCCATTTGATAGAAAACCAGTTTTCTTTTTTGTTGCAGACCATCCACTAGGTGGCCAGTTGTGTATAAATACCGAGAGCTATAGGAGTCTTCTAGCACGTCTGAAAGTTACACAATGCTCAATGAGCGAGATTGAAGGTGCGCAACTGTACAACTCATGCTGTCTACTGATCCAACTTATGATAACAGGACCATTGCCAGCACCCTCAAAATGCATCGCTGGATTGGCATGAATAAGAAGGATCCGACCTGAATGCGGAAAACAAAGTTTCCAGCTACTGTTATAGTCTTTGGTGTGGTTTCAAGGGATAACCATATCATGCCACCTCACATCTTCCAAATTGGCTCGAAAATCAACACCAAAGTGTACCTAGATGTGCTGAAGAATCTGGTGATCCCTTCGTGCAATCAGGTGGCTCCTGGCAGACCCTGGGTGTGGCAGCAGGACTTGGCACTGGCCTACAAGTTCAAAGAGATCAAGGCTTGGCTCCAGAAGGGGCGTTACAACTTTGTACTCTTCTCTCACTGGTCTTCTCCTCCCCCGACATGAACCTACTGGACTACTTCATTTGGTCATTTGCAAACATCACCAACATGACCTCCCACAACACCAAAGCTAGCCTGATTGCTGCAATCCGCCGAGTATTCATTGAGCTCTGCCACAGTCTTATGGAAAAAGCATGCTCCCAGTTACGGACCCATATCGAGGCGATGATTGATGCTGAAGGCAGTTACATTGAATAAATGTCAACTCTACTACATAATCAAGTAACATGAATTAATTTTTTTCAATATAAGTTTTAAAATAAAGCTGTAGTATTGTTTTCTTTAGAGCGACAACTTTATTGTTTCACATTATATATATCTTTTCAATTCGACAAGCAGTCTTTTTTATTTCAGGTGACATGTTGTATATTATGGCGCCCAAAAGTTATTGTTCAGCCATATTCTTCTCAAGCACTTTCTATCGGTACATCTAATCGTCGTCTGGAGTGATTGTTTTTGTTGTTGTTATTTTCTTTTTCTTTGAGGCTTGGTATATTTATAGTTAGTTTTTTTTATTGGTTATAAAGGTGGGTGCAGGCTGGGTATGGGAAAATTATTTTTATTTAAGCGCTTGACAAGAATATGGCTGAACAACAACTAATGGGTACCATAGTATACAGCATGCCAGCTGAAATGAAAAATACAGCTCGGCGATTTGAAAAGATACCCAAAAGAATCAGATAAAAGAATAACTTTGTCATGTTCAATCAGACGTGCTTGAATAATGACTTACTGCCACACTATACAAATATATGAAATGAAATGGAGGTTGAAGGACCTGAATACTCAACGTTTCGCCCGATTTTTGCGGGCTTCTTCAAGAGGGATGGTCATTGACCATCGCTCTTGAAGAAGCCCGCATAAAAGGTCCTTCCAACTCCATTTTATTTCATATCGTCGGATTTAATCCAGCTAAACAATCATATATATATATATATATATATATATATATATATATAGGGGAGATCATAGCTTATTAAGGCCTGGAAGCCACTTTAGGATAAGCGTTAAGTATTGAGTAGATGGTGAAACAACATGATCAGTTATTGCGGAACTTGGGTAGAGCATACATTAGTTTAGAAGACGGCTCAATAACTTACAATGAAAAACAGCAGTCTTTTATGACCATTCAAGTTGATATTCCTATTGACATTCATCTTTTTAATTAAACATGAAAATTTTCAAGTTTCATTATTACCAATACAACTAACATAACATTCAATATAATTAGTACATCATCATTTTGTTATTCTTATTTTTTTTATTATTACTCCTTAAAATTTATGTGTCTTCCTAATGACAAAGGCTAAAAAATAAAATAAAGAATATTAATTGAGCAGGGGAAAAAAGTATTTGTGTTATCTTGACATTATAGCTGTAGCATTTGTGCTAAGAATATAAATGGTAATGCTAATTTTAATTACAAGACTCTGATTCCAATGATAGTTGAAGCCGTCATTAGCCGTAATGAATGTCTTCGTTAGAAAAGGTGTCATTACCGCCTCAAAGAAAGCTGACACCGCAGAGAGGCAGTCCTTTTTCTTAATGCAGTTCAAATATAGATTCTCAGCATAGTTCATGTATCAAGGAGACTGAAATACTTGCCGAAGACGGTGAACGAGAAATTCGGTTGGGATCTGGTATCATTACCCAGCATTGTTCGCTGAGCACATATTATATTTCTACAATTAATTATAGAATATATATATATATATGTACCATACTGAAGCAGCAGTTTCTCCATGTGGGTTGAACTAGCTTCCTTCAAAAGCAAAACTTTCGTGGAAATATCAAATTTACAAGCAGTCTCTAGTCACTTGCATATCCCCTTAAGGGCAGATGACCAATTTAGGTTCTTGCAAGGAAGTGCCGACATTTTCTTATATACAATGCTTGGTATTTCTAAATAGTTATCCACCTGGTACTGACCAGGATCAATGTTGCTTAACTTTGATTATCTAACGAGATCCGGTGTGTCAATGTGATTATTCCATTTAACACTAATAATAAATAGAGATCTATACTGATAAATAATAAGATTGTACGTCTAAAGACAAGAATAGATTTATGGCCCCCAAAATACATACTAGATTTGTCTGCAAGGAATCATAGCATAACAGATAAGGTATTTGGTAACATTCACTTGTAAGTGACACTCTTCCAGAGGTCGAAGGTTGAATCGTCAGTGTGGTTGATAATCAAAATACAATTGCAAATTACATAAAGACTTCTACCCGGTTATGTCTTCCAGTGAATTTAACGAAAGGGTCTTATGGAAAATTCTGTGCAGATTCCAGAGTTCAACAGGAGACACTTGAAGATGGTTGGAGGTTACATTGGCAGAAACGTTGAGAAAATAAACACTCAAGATGAGAACAGTAATAAGCATAAAACAAAATACAGAAGAATTATTTTAATTTTACAATCTATCCATATATTACTATCAGGGAGACCCGTTGTTGCCTGGGATTGTATGAGGATCAACGAATGTGTCACCCTCCCATATTTTATTGTCGTCGAAGTTGGTGAAATCGCCCATTTTTCAATCAAATCGATTGATTGCCTGCTCTAGTTAGGGACCCACCACGGTGCACAGGGATAAAGCTTCATATACCTTTTCACGGTGACTTAGCCAATATACATTGTGGTCTACATTGCACTGTAGAGAACCTACTGTTAATTTTATAAAATTTTTATATAATGACTTGAATTAAATTTTAAATGCGAAAGTCAAATATAATGGTTCAATTGTGCTCTAAACAGACGCATTCATTTCGAACGTACTTCTGTTATATCAAAGAACCATACTGTTGATTTTATATGCAGGTTCTTTCTGTTTATGTGATAATAAAACTTCTCAAAAGCATTTGTGATGTTAGATTATATAAGACCTTACCATTAGACAGAACTGCCTGTTACTTCTTTCATCCGATTTTTTCGGTTATCGATTATCGATACTTATTGAAGACCTTTCGATACAGAACCTACCTAAGAACATTGCCAGGCACATCAAGTACATTTATGTGAAATTTCATAAAAATTGGTCTAGCCGTTTAAGACTACATAGCGAACGAACTCACACACACAGTTCTTTTTATATAATTGTAGAGATTAAAATGGTATGAAGTTTGTCTATTATAGAAAGATCCGATTGTTCGTAAAAAAGAGAAGAGGCAGAATACACGTGAATAAAGTATTAGTTTTGAGGACTTCAATATTCATGTTCGAATCTCACTGGATACATGTTTTATAAATTACAAGAAAAACATGACATTATAACTTTACATAAATATTTATTTTAAATTAAGTTATCTTTTTTCTTGATAATTCAAAGCAAATTATTTTTACCTAGGAACATAATTTCTAATTAGATATTTTTTTTACTCGACATAATTGTTGTCTAATATTGAATTGGAATTTGTAAGTTTAAGGAGGCAATACACTGCGAAAATTTTAGGTACTCATGCATTTGATCCGTGCTGAAATAATAACGTTATTATTTAAAAAGCCATTCTTAACATGGGGAGGGGAGGGTTTGTACCTATTCTGTACTTTAACCTTACAATTGAATAAAAAAACCCATAAAACTTTAATTAAACTTGGAAATACGATTTAAAAAATACGGATCAGTAAGTACATTAGCACCAAATTTTTAATAAATATTTATTTATTTAAACATTTAAAATCAACTTAGTCTTGACGATATACATCTTCATCAGGCATGGAAATAGTTTGTGTTTTTTCTTTTTTTTTAAACTGTCTCTATGCCGTATATCTTCGAAACTAAGTTGATTTTGAATCAATAAATGTTTGTAAAAAAATCGGTGTTATTTTGGCTTTTTAAACATACAAATTCCAATTATAATTCCCAATGTTTGTTTTGCCAATAAAAGGAATAGGTAAACACATCGATTGTATTTGGATACAAATACGTTTTTTCTACAAAATTTAACAAATACTTTTCTTCATTCTATCTATCAAGCGGTATAAGCTATATAAAGATGTAAATTTACATACTCAAGTGCAGTACCAATACTGCACAAGGAGCTTGTATAAACTAGTACATACTAATAAAAAATATTGCAGGTTTGTGGGGAATGCAAATGTTGGTAAAAGTACCAATGCAAGCTACAAGTCAACCATCCCAATATTATACAAGTGATGATAGAGCAGCCACTCTAAGTGCTACCAAAGAGTTGGGGCTCCTCTACTGTCAGTCGGAATACAGCAGCCAGACAAAATATTAAACTAGTACCCTCAAACTAGTACATAATTAAAAATATTGTGGACTTGTGAGGAATGCAAGTGTGGTAAGAATACCAATGCAGACTACAAGTCAAGAGTTATTATTTCATACTACGATATGAGGATACGTCTTCGATCATCAGTTCATCAGGGTTTCGACCATCTATGATTTATTTAATGCTGAAAAAAGTTTGTCAAATATAATTCTGTAGATACGATAACTATTTTGTTTCTCTAAGATACATTGTTCTTTGATAACATTACTGTTCGAGAATACCCACATCAAAGTTGAGAAAGGACTCGGTCAGAGAGAGAGAGAGAGAGAGAGAGAGAGAGAGAGAGAGAGAGAGAGAGAGAGAGAGGGGGGTGCTAATGACTTGATGAATGCAGGAAGGGAGAACTGGTTACTAAGTGCCAGCTTGTGTAAGAACAAGGGAGAAAAGTGAATCAATCTAAATGAAACATGAAATAGGATTTAAAGATCAACTGTTTTATTTATACTGTTGCGTTTTTTTTTATTTCAATAGATATTCGATTACGTGTAAATAAAGTGTTATTATAAAAGCTGTGCTGAAGCAAGAAAAACACGTCAAATGGTCTCACAATTATATCCATGTTTTAATTAATATAAAGTAAAATATTCTTATGAAATCATAGAATTATGTCAGTAATTTCACTTTTCATATATAAATTATCATTTATGATGATCTAAAAAAAATATTTCTTGCTTCCTCGCGCCATTTGTTGTTCTCACTGTTCCTTGAGTGCCGAGTGAGAAATAAAGAGACGTTCCTATGTTTTTATTCCACCAGAATGGATCAGAAGGAATTGCAGATTGAATTGTTATGATGACTGAACTTATGCATTCACGACCTGAAAGTTTCATCTCTGTTGCAGATATTGTCGGTAGGAGACTCTAAGAAAGGAACCCTTGTGGACTAGCGTCAGAAGCAGAGATGCATCATTGAATTCCTCATAAAAGAGCATTCAGAATGGTGAAGACTATGTAAAAAATAGATTTTGGTACACAAAAGGTCAATCGTTTTAATGGTACCATTTCCGTTTTTGTAATTCTTCAACTTTTTGTGTTTAAAAAATAAGAGACTTTATTTTGAGAACGACTCTCATCTGACAAACAGTACACTAGACGTCCATGCAGAGCCATTGTTCATCGCTGACAAAAATAAATCCAGAATGCTGGAGACTATGTAGAAAAATAAATTCTGGAGTATAAAATGTTGCTCCTTTGAATGGTCCCACTCCCGCTCTAGTACCTATATTTATAGATATAAATAAACAAATAAATACATTGGTATTTATCATAGTGTAAAAATATAAAATGTATTGAATAATCTTTGTATTGTGTTATTTAACTGTATATATATTTTAATTTGTTTCTTTTGCTTTATTTCATTAAAATTACTTTAGGGAAAGCAACCAAATAAAATTTTGTATCATTCATTTTTTTCTTGCAATTAAGAATAAGTTTTTACTTCGTAATTGAAGACTAAAAAACCCCCCAAAACTCAATAACAATTTAATAGTGAGGAGTGATCAATTTCAAACTCTGCCATCTTTTTTTTTTTTTTTTTTTTGATTGAAAAGAAAAACTGGCGAAATGTTTTCAAGTGCAGGTATTCATTTTTGGTAAAACAAACAAAAAAAATGGATAAAATAATTTGTATAACATTGATTCTTCATTTATCTTCATGTTCATAGTGCCAACTAATTAAAAACACCTTTAGCAATTTTAAATCGAGGAAAAATAACTTAGTTTTCATTGCAATAATTTTAAATGTAAGGAGAAAAGAATGATTCTAATTGCATAATATATGCAGGTACATAAAGAAGTTCATTCTTCCATGGCGTAACAGATAAAGTATTAAATAAAATCAGTTCTAAGCAACATTCTTTTTGGAGGTTTAAAGTACAGACGACACTAAGAATACAATTGCGAATTACTTAGGACTTCTACCCGATCATAGTTGACGGAATAATAATATACTTCACCCGAGATTCCTGAGTTTGATAAGACATACCTGAATAAAGATGGCCGTTACAAAGGCCGAAACGTTGTGAGAATAACACTCAAGATGAGAACTATAGTCCCAATAATACAAATAATGCAAAGGATGATCCAAATTGTATAATAAAGTTGGTACTCCAAGAAGTTCTGTTAATGATGAAAAAATAATTCCTTCAGATTTTTCTCTCCAGATCTCTATGAGTAATATCATAATCATATTTAATGTCCATACGTGCATTTGACAACTTTTAGAAATTGACTTCCAAACTAAACCATCACTTGTAACGTCTTTAGTTATGTATTTTATCTCAAGTCCATTATCATTTCCTTCCATGTTTTCCTTTACCTTCCTGAACCTGCTACCTCAACTGTCCTACATCTACTGGCCCAATAACTTATCTTGATTTATCAGATCTACTTCCTTGCACACATCCTCCTAATACTGTCCAGATTTAATCTTCCTCTGAGATAATCAGAACTAAACGTGTCTTTAAGACTCACATTACACATCCATTGTATTTTTTTTTTTTTTTTTTTTTACACAGAGATCACCACTTATCAAGGCCCGGAAGCCACTCAGGGATAAGGGTATATATCATATCATTTCTATTCATGCAACGCATGTCCTCAACCATCACTGGTCAGGTTTCACTTCTGTATATCATCACACTGTATACACACACCTGATAAACTCTTCCATCGGTCGACAATGGGAATGTTCTGTTTGTTAGTAATACTAAAAATCCTCTGAACTTAAATCATCCATTTTTTGCAGACTGTTATTCACATATTCGTAATTGTTGTTTCACCATGTTTCGGCCAAATCATCCCCTGGCCTTCTTCAGGTGATCAGTGCATAGAGGGGTTGAGTCTCTACGGTTCCAGATGACCATTGTCTGAAGATTGTAGTTTCAATCCTACCCAAAGCAAACAAGAGGATTAGTTGGACAAAACATGTGGTGAGACAACAATTATGGAAGGCAGTAATCATTGGGGATGCAGTTACAAGACTCACCATTCTTATCCCGTCGCTGTTAACCAACCGAAAAAGGCCAGAGGATGAGTTGGCCGAAACGTAGTGAAACAACAACAACTATAAAGATGAGGATAACAGTCAGCAAAAAAATAAATACATAAATTATGAAGCCTCATCTTAAAGGATTCCAAAAAATAAAATAATATATAATCACACCATCCACTTTTAACTTTTGCAATTACTCATCTTCTCTACCCTTTGTTCCAGTTATATCACAAAGGTAACATCTGAACAACCCCAATAGCTTCATCATCTACATATATATTTCATATGGGTTCTCATTCATCTGGCTTGTCTTACGTTTTTTGCTCACAAACTGGTAATTATATTTCAATCTATCTGTTATTCCGTTTCTACATTTTTAAGATGAAGATTAGTTATATGTATTATTATTCATTTTTTTCACAACGTTTCCGTCGATGTAACCTCCGACCTTCTTCAGGTGTATCCAGAGTTCGACAAGATACACCTGAAGAAGGTCGGAGGTTACATCGACCGAAATGTTGTGAAAATCACACTCTAGATGAGAACAGTAGTCTGGTGAATAATAATACGTACCTGTGATTCCATTGTATTTCGTGTTGTAATAGAAGTACAATAGTGCAATTCATAAACGTAACTATTAGGGATGGGACGATCAGACTATTTTTTCGATTCCAATACAATTACCGATTCTGTATAAAAATCCCATTCTGATACAATTACCGATTCCGATTCTTTATACATATATTAATATTTAACTATGAAATTGTTATTTTTCACGATTATCGTAAAAAGATATGGTAGCTGTGCAGATATTTTCTCAAACATGAAGATATACTTGTGAGGGATGATCTATCGATTTTAGTTTAGTAATAGTTTAAAATCAATGGATATTCATTATTTTAGTATTACTAGCTGCAGTAGAAGACTTTTCTTTAAAGAAAATCAAATAAAAACGCCAATTAAAAGAATTGATTTTGGCATCTGAAAATAGGCGCAAATTTTTCCAATTCCGATACCCCAAATAGTTCCGATTATTTCGATTCTCGATTCCGAGTAATCGTCCCAACACTATTAATAATATAGTTTTGGCTTCAGACAGAACGATACCTAATCTTCATTACTAATAGATAACCTTCTCCTCTTCAACCTTTTTTTTTCTCTCTCTCACAAACGTGATGGTGCTACTCGGTCTTTTCTATAAATACTGTTATAGCATGTGTTTTTCAGAGTTATTTGATGCAGTCACTGCTTCCTTTGTTACAGTTCCTTTGAGTAGTGGGTCCATTGGTCTCCATCAATTCACTCTTTAGATACCTCATTGTAATAGAGTTTCATAGCTTATTTCCAAGAACTGCAGGTTTGTAGAACTCTTTCTGCTGACTGATTTTATCCTATCTAGAAACCATCATCTTTTTAATCTGTCTCTGCAATAATCATTTTTCATTCTTGTTGGTTCTTTACACTAAGTGATTTCATGCCTAGTCTGAAGCGATTTCCATAAAAAAGAGTCTATTCAAAATCATACTTTTGATTCTCTTTTAGCTGTATTGACAACTTAAGGCATGCTCTTTTTTACACTTTCTTTTCCAAAAAAAAATTAAACAGAATGAGATACCCGCCATCCCCCCCCCCAAAAAAAAAATTTTAAAAAGGGGCCTAAATTTTAAGATACTTTCAACAATACCATTTAATTTGATTAAAGGCTGTCACAAGTATACAACAGCCAAAACGTTTTGAACATAACAACCACGAACTGTCCCAAACATAAATAATGTTGTATAGTTGACACATAGCAGTTGTAGGTGTCATTGATCATTCTTTCCATCAAATTAATGACATAATGAATTTGACAACAAAATCAAAATTCACAAGAAGGAAACTGTAATATAACAATGGTATACAGTCTAAGATAACAGATCCAGAAATAGTTGCAAAAATAACTAGAATGCGAAAAAAAAAAAATAATGGGGGCCGACAAATCTGAAAATAGTTTTAACAATTCACTTTAATTTGATGGAAAACTTTTAAGAAAGTACAAGAGTTGACACTTTACAGAATAAAACACTCCCATAGGTGATATGTAAATATTACTTAATTCAAGCAAGAATTTAAAAAATAAATTATCCACTAATGAACTAGCAGCATATCAACTCAGCTTGCCTACCTGAGCATAATGGAACATCCAAGCCTGCTTATAAACCGGCTTTCTAGTGGTATTTTAAGCTTCAGCCTCTATCCCATCGACGTAATGTTGCATCCCACTGCCTGTTCTACAAGTATGCCACTTATGTCCCCGATAGAAGCTCCTACATCAAAGTGGCACTGTGCCTTGTTTGGAGTAAAAATGGAATAAAAAAAATAAACCAGTTAAACACTGATTACTAAATTCAACAGTGATAAATATAATCGTCGGAAGCATTCAAATAATTTAAATATTTTTCACTAGAGTGAAACCATTCTTTAATTCGAATAAATTATCTAAACAATTGATCATATATAAACTGTGAGAATCATGTTGTGTAGATGACACATCACAGTAGATTTTTGTTTCTTTTGGTTGCTGATGTATTAGAGCAGTACCGATTTGAAACATGAATAATCGAAAAAATGGTGCCAAGTCTAGCGCCTGCATTTGCTTTTATATTGCACATTAATTATTAATTATAGCTATTTTTAACAAAACAAGTTTCCATTTTAAGTTTAATTTATTTAACATCAACAGACACAATTATTAAACTAGTTAACATGAAATTTAAGTTCAATTGTGACTATATTATTACAATGAAAGAAAAGATCGACCGTGGATTTTAGACAGATTAATTAAAATGATATATAAATTAGACTAGATTAATTTTGTCTTTTGTAAAGACGTGTGCATTGTAGTGATTAATATCGTTTCATATATACGTCTTCAAATTAAGACTCATCGCCTCTATTCAGTCTTAAAAGATAATGGATACTCCCTGTAAGGTAGCAGCACGTGAAATTGTTAGGCAAGGGTTGTACCAACCTAAACCACACCTCTGCTGAATTGGCACTGCTTGAGTTCAGTGGCAAAGAAAAGTCCAGGAATGGAAACAATGTCGAGATAAGCAGAGTGAACAGAAAACACCTGATATTCCCAAATGGTGCAGCGTTGCTTAAATTAAGTCTAATACAGAATAGAACGATAAAGCTGTCGCCCTAAAGAAAACAACACTACAGCTTTATTTTAAAACTTTTATTGAAAAAATAAATTCAGGTTACTTGATTATGTAGTAGAGCTGACATCTATTCAATGTAGCCGCCTTCAACCTCAATCACTACATCGATACAGATCCGGAACTGGGAGCATGCATTTTCCACAAATGCCAGTGGGAGCTCGGTAAATACTCGGCGGATGGCAGTGATAAGATTGGCTTTAGTGTTGTGGGAGGTTATGTTGGTGATGTTTTCGACGTATGATCAAATGGAGTAGTGTAGTGGCGCAGGTTGGGGGAACAGGAGGGCCAGTAAGAGAAGGGTACAAACTTGTAGCATTTCTGAAGCCAAGTCTGGATCTCTTTCGATTTGTGGGCTAGCACCGAGTTCTGTTGCCACACCTAGGGTCTATCAGTGGCCACCTGATGGCACCAGGGGATCACCACACTCTTCAACACATCCAGGTAAACTTTGGTGATGACTTTCAAGCCGACTTCAAAGACATGAGGTGGCATGATGTGGTTCTCACTTGAAACCACATCAAAGACCATAACCATGGCCGAAACTTGTGATTATCACCGTGAGCACGTTCCGGTTATTCGTGGCAATCTAGTGATACATTTTGAGAGTGTTGGCAATGGTCCTATTGTCATAACTTGGATTGGTAGAGGGCATGATTTGTATAGCAGCGCATCTCTGATCTTGCTCGTTGAACATTGTGTCACTTTCAGAAATGATTAAAGGCTCCTATCACTCTTGGGGTTTGTACACAATTGGCCAACTATTGGATGGTTTGCAACAAAAAAAAAAAAAAAAGAAAGGCAAACCGGTTTTCATCAAACGGAAATGGAATAATGTCGCCTTTTCTAGGGTGATAAATTTATCGTTCCACCCTTTATTTAACAATAACAAAAAAATATGTTTTTTCACTCCCGTTAATTAAAAATAAATAAAAATCACAAAGAAAAACTGTATTTTTAAAAATTAATTATAAATCATGTATATAACAAAAAGAAAGAAAAAGGATACGTTGGATTTCAAACCAGTTGACATCTCTCATCACACTATCTTGATTTTGCGTGAGATGGCTGCTGACTTTTTGGCATTCTTTTCAATAGTCTTAACTTTAAATCTGCTGCTTCTATGTTCTAATCTTTATTTAGATGTCAAAAAATTACAATCATAACATGCATCACATTACCGATAATTCTTCTAAAATATTAATTCTAATTTTGTCTAAAACACCAAAACAAAGCAGAACAAATTCTTCTGAAGCTGAAGCACTATCAAACTAATGTAGGTTTTAGCATCCCACATTCATCTTTTAAATTTGTACCATTCTAACCTGCTTTTTTGCAGCAGTCAGTGTTATATTTTCACTTACAAATGCAGGTGTAAGCCATTATACGTCGATCATGAACCTAAGTTCAATTCGTCTTCTGATAAACCCACTCAGATGCCGATGTTTAAAAAAATAGTTTACTACAAAGAAAAGAACAGTTACATACAACATCAAAGAGACAAGTTTTTTGAAACACACGAGAAAGAGAGAGAGAGAGAGAGAGAGAGAGAGAGAGAGAGGGATGGAGAGAGGACAGACAGACAAATTGATAACTTGTCTTGCTACACCTAGTTGGCTTGTGAGTGTCGTTCTGTAGCGACCGATGCTTACACATCAGTTCCCAAAATTAAAATATGTAAACTCGTTTGTACGCACACTGTCTACGCATACAGTATCCTGAATAAAAAACAGGTAAGTATATTTTGGACCAATCAGAAAACTTTCATTTAGAAGGACAGATTTTCCTTCAATAAACCAGTGGAGCCTAGCTGATCCTAGAAAATAGATCGGTGTCGCTGGGCGCCCCTAAAAAGAACAAAATTGTTTATTTATATAAAACTACAAATATGATTCCGTCTTCTGTGTGGAGAGTTATCTGTAGCGGCCGATGTTTACACACTTGCGTCCAAAATCCACTCGTTTATATGCACATTGTCTGTACATACTTTATCCTGAATAAAAACAATTGGGAGCCACCTAAATCCTTTAAAACGAATTTTTTCTTCAATACACCAATGTAGCCCAGGTAACCTCAGACAACAGATCAGTACCATTAGGTGCCCCTCTGTTGGTTGCTCATCTCTGTTATATCTCTCTCCACTCACACAAACATTTGCAAACACACAGAAATACAACTTATTGACTCATTATCGTCTGCCAATCTGTATAAACATTTTTCATTGAAATATTTCCAATCTTTCTCACAGAACTTTTTCTAATACGAAATCAAATGAACATTGACAGTTATAAACAACTTTCAATGAATCATAATTTATATAAATGAGCAGAGAAGTTTTGATTACGATTTTCCTGACCCCTGTAACGTACGGCTCTTAATTAATCAGTCTTCTTCAATGTCTAAGCTTATGAATTCCTCTTGTTTTTACCAGAACTCTAAAATATTCACGAACATTCTATGGTTTTCCTATTACTGTTAACTTCCATTAGAAACATATATAAAATATCTCTTTTGTTAACATGTTTTCTGAACTAATTTTTTTGTTTTTGTTTATCGTATAAAATGTCTGTCGTATTTTCACATTTCATTATAAATCCTACAAACCATTTTCACTGAAAATATTTCTCTGAATACGACTCATCCCAAAAATGCTTCTCCCATTACAAAACAACGTAAGGTAATACCACAAAACTGGTGAAGTGCACATTCCTAAAGCTCCCTAATTGGAAATGGAACGCTGGACACATCTTTCCAGCTTAAAGTCCCATCAGCCAACAGATAGAAAATCTTTGTCAAGAAGTCATGTAGTTTTGTCGACTTCTGTGTTCTTAGGTCACCTCTTTCGAGTCATTCAAATCTGTCCATACAAGCGATAGCTCTCATTATATAAAAGTAGCAATTAGTGTAAAAATTATTAATAACAACAACAACACACAATCATTTGAGATTAAAAAATTCTTCCTGTTTTTTTTTTTAATTTTACAGTATACAAATTTAATATCACATAGGTGTTCCCCAGCCAATCCCTTATAAGAAAGTAAAGCAGCTCTCTTAAACACTCCATTGTAATGCAGAAACAAGAGAAATATTTTATCAGGTTGTCAACTGGTACTGTGAACGTCCTCTGGGATGCGACGTTCCAAATCCGTATTACTAATTTAACTTCTAATTGAATTTTTCACTTTTCTACTTCATCTAGCCTCATGTGGAGAATTCCGTTTCTAATACTATTTCAACACACCCGCAGCTAATATTGCTACAAATAGCAATATCTAATCTCAGAAATATCGTGAAACATTTACATTTTGTAGATCATAAAAATCTTTAAAGAAGAACTCTTTGGCACGAAATGACCATTGAATAGAAATTTATGTGCTATAAAAATACAATCATTTATTTATTCAAGTGGCTTTTTTTCTTTTTCTATATATTCTCTGTCATAAAGTATATTTTGGTAGAGAATAATGTTCTCAGAGACTTACAGAGCAATCTGTTCATATAAAGAAGAAGAAGATAAGGAAATAAAATTCAATAAATTCAGTTCATAATCCTTTCTGAGAACAAGCAGCTTATTCCTCGCTCGACACATCAACAAAGATTACATATGCTGAACTACAAATAAATAATGTGTTTGCAAGCTGCTAGCTTAGTGGACAGACTCACAAAATAGGGTTAAGAAATTGTCCAATTCAATTATTTATGATAATGGCCACTCTTGTGGACATTGGGGCAGCATCTGAGGGACATCGGTTTAACTTCAAAAGGGATTAGTGCTGAAACTATTGTAAATTACTCAAGGTTCCTGATTAATTGAATAAAAGTTGCTATTCTCTACCTATAACTAGGAGTTGGAGAAGCATTATTTATGATCTTTTTGACATGTATGCACACACGCGCGCGCACACACACACACACTTACTTCAACTATTCCCTGACCCAACTTGTGTTGAGAAAGAGATTATATATGAATAAACTTGATAACATCTCTGAAACGATCGTACACAATTATAAATTTATATTGTTTTGAATTCTTGGAACATGTGTAAATAATCTTGTATTAATTTCGTTCACCTCTTATTTAATTTTTCTCTCTCTCTCTTTCAATATGTGTGTGTGTGTGGATAGATAGATAGATACAGGAGACCCGGTACTGTGCTAGCGTCCACCTGGAACCCCATCAAAATCAACCCAACCTATTTTTATACTAAATCTAAAATTTAAATCTCACCAAGGCTGTTGATATTTTCATGTGTGAGTTGTAGGCTAAATGTGGGCCAGCAGACAAAGATAGGGGTCACAGAGATAAGATGCTTCTGAAAGATCCTCAATAACTCATGAAAACCATACTACATTTAAGGAAATGAAGAACAAACTCAGACAAGACATCGGGATCTTATAGACATCTACTGGCCTTAAAAGGTCAAAAAGACACAAGACAAGGAAGTAGTTAACAAGAGTATATATTTATAGAAAGTACAAAAGTAATAGTTTGCAGCAGAATGTTTCTGGCTTATTCATCTCTTATTACCATTATCTTTAATGATAGTATTAGCAAGCGTCTATGTAGTGACGCAAAAAGGTAGATCACGTTAACATACGACAAAAAGTCTAGTACTCTGTTACTATACGTTTCACTGTATGCCATTAAACCAGATTACACACTGATATAATCATTCTCCTGACACTTTTCTGCGCTTTACTACTTAAGCAACGTTGAGCCTGGTCAGCACTAAAATGGGTGACCTTTCGGGAATTCCAGGTTTTCTCCGCTTATCTAGGTATTGTTTCCAGTCGTCTAGCATTTCTCCCTGCCAATGGAATCAAGCAATGCTGATTTAGTAGAGGTGTGATTGGAGATTGCGCAGTCCTTGCTGCACAATTACATGCGCAGTTACCTGTACAGAGGGTATCCATTGTCTCTTAAGCCTGAAAGGAGGCATCTACTACTTCCGTGTTCGCTTATGACAAATTGGAAGTAGTTGTTTTGTTTGCACAAGAAAATTGCAGTGCAGAGACAAGCTCTCTCTAGTTTAGTTTTTAGACAGAGCCCTACTTTCCTAGATGTACTGCTATCACTATAACTGAAGAACTCCATCCATGCCATTGTATGGTAACCCTTCAGAATATGAGAGGGAGACTAATAGGCGTTGCACATTACCCAAGGATGATCTGGAACTGTGCAAGGTACGAGTGCTGATCTCTCTTTAATATTATATATACCTGCTTATTTGAATATGTACAGAACTTAGTATTCTCAAATAGTCACCCATCTAGTATTGGCCAGACTCAGTATCGCTTAACTTTAATGATTTAATGAGAATTGGTGTGTCACAATGATTATGTTATATATTACTGTTACTCTGTGATATGCAAAATAAGTAAATAAATATGCAAAACAGAATTTGTAGAAGCTACTCTCATTTCTTTCCCCATTCGTTCGGCTTAGTCCTTAATCTTGCCTTTTCACTTCGTCTTTCTTTACCAAGTGAAAATGTGATACATATAAATCAATTGCTTTGTCTGAAATCTGTAAAAACACAGTATGAAATCTTCAATTAAAAAACATTAGCTCGCATATAGATGTGAATTTGAAAATTCTCAACCAATGAGGATTCTCGTTCTTTTGAAACGGCTACACGCCTCCGGGAGCCAGCTGGTAGCAATTATAAATAGTCGCCTGCTAATAAGAAAACTAGTTTTTTTTTTTTTCAGGTTGATGTACTCATGTTGCAGTTAAAAAAAAGAAACGGTCAACAACAATAACAGCACCCCACATGCACAGTGAAGGCAGAGAATGCGCTAAAAAAAAAAAACAAAAAAAAAAACACTACTTTTGTCTTAACATTTCTGATCTTTAATTTATAGAAAAAAAACAAAACAGTAAGACATTGCTATCAAAATTTAGATCACGCACTGTTTTGTATAAATATATTTAAATATTTTAGATAAAACGTATTTCAAACAACAAAAATTTTTATTGTTTAATTTCCCCCACTCATAAGCGAAAATGATATTTATATGCCAATGAGTTTATTCAACATCATATTTCTTGTATTATTATTCATCGGACTACTGTTCTCATCTTGAGTGTGATTTTCACAACGTTTCGGTCGATATAACCTCCGACCTTCTTCAGGTGTATCTTGTCGAACGCAGGAATGTTTCTGCCGAACTCGAGAATTTGGACGGAATTTCGAGCGGAACCCTTTATTTACTTCACGTGGGTAGTGTGCTCTTGTTCCGTTAGCCATGACTGGATAGAGGTCCTAAGTAATTCGCAAATGTATATTTCGGTCGCCTGCAGTGAGGATTGAACCTTCAACCTTCAGGAAAATAACTAATTCTCATCTCAAAAATTCAGAAACGTCATATCATATTTCTTATCCTCTCTTTCACTGTATTGATACCAAATCTCCATTAGTAATAGATAGATTTTCTTCTGAGCACTTCTGATTGAACGTGAGAGAGTTAGTCTTTTTTCCGATTCCCTGGATATATTTTCTAATCGCCGAGCGGTCTTTTTCATTTCAGCTGGCATGTTGTATAAAATGGTGCCGAAAAGTTCTTGTTCAGACATATTCTACTAAAGCGATTTCTATCGTTGCGTCCGATTATCATTAGGAACGATCGTTGTTATCTTTTTCTTTTTCTTTGAGGCTTGGTGTATTTATAGATTTTTTTAACCTTCTCTACAACCTCTCTCTCTCACAGATGTGATGTTCCTAGTCTCAGTCTTTTCTACTAAAAATATCATAGCATATGTTTGGCAGAATTGTATGATCTATTCCTTGCTTCCTTTTTTTTCTAGTTCATTTGTCTCGTTGGTTTAGTGATCTCCATTAATTTGCTGTTTGGATACCTCATTATAATACAACTTCCTATTCCAGTGGCTTCTCTTGGAAAAAATGCAGGCTTATAAAACTATCTTCCTGTTGACCGTTTTTAGTTTCTCTATTACGTCGATCTTTTCAAGACTAAGATCAATAGGCATCTGCTGTCTTTGCGATAATCGCCTTCATGTTAGCTCCTTACATTAACTGGCTTCACGCCTTGTCTGGAGCGAGTTCTACTTAACATCATATTTATAGTTCACTCGCACTCTTTATTTACAAGTTCTGGCATGTTTTCTTCGCACATTTCCTTCCATGGAAGCGAAATGTTTGCCAAACGCAGGGGTTAAAATTATAAAGCCTGAAATTAATCGAGTGTCTGTCGCAAAATAGATAATAAAATTATTACCCAATTCTAAAAATAGGAAACGAATCACCAATTTTCCCTTTGGACGAGTCTCCAAACTTATTATTTTCACATTCGCTTAAATTAGACAATGTGCTGGCATTCAGAGATACGAAAGATATAAATGTCGGTTTCAAAACAAGAAAGAAAAAAATGAAAGGTTTGAGATAAATCTGAAAATTATCTTACATCAAGTTATCCTCTCGTTAATGTTTTTGTGATGAGGTTAGGGAAGGGAATGCGGGACAAATTATGGTCGTTCTTGAGTCATTTTTATCACAGGATTTTCAGGACATTGAAAAACTTTCTTATGACTTCATTTTCGATTTTTACTTTCCAGGTTTTTTCTTTTCTGTTTTCTTTTGTACATTTCTCTTTTTTTTTCTTGTTTTACAAAAAAAAAAACAAAAACAAAAAACAAACAAAAAAAAAGAACAACTTGTCCAACACCAGGGTTAATGATTTGATTATTCAAATATGACAAGTAATTCTAAATGTCTATAATAAATAAATAACAACCGCAGACACCATGTCCACAGCGATTTCTTAAATATGTTATATCTACAAAAGTTTTTAAGTTGGTTTAAAAGTGGAAAAAAATCTGAGTTCAAGTCTTTGCAAATCTCTTTCAATCTTCAAGCGAAAGAAACGTGTTGATCAAAGAGTCAATGAAGATTCTTAGGCACCACCAGGACGGAATCACTCTTTTGTTTTCAGTTGGGAATGGGGAGAATGCATAGCAGAGGTAGACAAATGCAATTTCAGAACCAAATCTAAAACTTTTCGTTGATGTAGAATCAAGAATCAAGAATGCGCTTACCTTCCCTCTCCACCATTATGGACCATTTAACTAATTTCAACATATTTATTCAGTAGCAATTAGTGGTATGCTAATTGCCATTGGACCAGCCTATAATTAGTCAGGGATGGTGGATTGTTCTATTTTGAGGCGCCTGATTGGCTAAACATGCCAGGAGGGGCAGGTGCCACTCTACAAATGCCAGCTGCTCTGGCATTCAGGGGTTTTACTGTTCTAGACTTCTGCCAGGAACTACACTCTGTCAATTATCGCATCCATTCAGCACAACATCTTCATTGGATTAGCTGGCTCACCCTAGCAATATTCTACAATTGAGAAAGTTTTTTTTTTAAATAAATATAAGAAATTTATAACAACATAAAATAGGGATTTTTAAAACAATTAAACATTTTTATATTTTTAATAAAATACGGACATAACGTTTTTGTAACACATTTCTGGAAGTAAAATAATAATAAAAAAAGATAACTATTTTGTGTTATAAGTTTCTTATATTTATTAAAAAAAAACCTAAAGAAAAGAAACTTTCTCAACAAAAAAAAAAAAAAAGAAAAAACCGGCATTAATTGATTAACTCTTTATTTACTTCACGGGGTAGCGTGCCCTCGTTCAGTCAGCCATGACTGGACAGAGGTTCAAAGTAATTTGAGATTGTATTTTTTGCTTGCCCACACTGATGATTGAACCTTCTGGAGAATATCACTTTGCAATTGATTTTTCCAAGTACTCTAACCATTGTCCAACGGGGTCCTAAGTTCGATAAGATACACCAAAAGAAGGTCTGAGGTTACTCGACCGAAACGTGAAAATAACATTCAAGGTGAGAACAGTAGTCCGAAGAATTCAAATATTATGAATAAACAATCCTCATCTCAAAATTTCAGAAACATAATGATGATACCATTCTGTACTCTAATGTTCCTTATCACTCATTGCCCTCCGATAAGTTGAAATATGCAGTTAATCGAAAATAGACTTCGAAGCCTACTGGGGGGGATGCCCTTTTCTCTTCCCTGCAACCTCTTTCCCACAAAAGAGACGTTGCTAGCCTGTTTCTGCTTTATCGTTATTTTCCTGGCAAGTGCTCGTCTGAGCTCCGATCTATGGTCCACCCAAGACAAACTTTCACGAAAAACACTTGTCTAGCTGTAACCACTATCAATAATTTCCATCACTCTCTATCTGTGCCTAAACCTTAAAGTAGACTACATGAACAAAACTTCACTCTTAGAACTGCACGCTTGTAGAACTCTCTTCCATTTGCCTTCTTTCCAGCTGACTAAAATTTGGTCATCTTCAAGTCCAGCATAAACAAATTCTTGATGAGATCCCCTTAAGTAATCCAATTTGCCAAATTTCTACTACTACTGTACATTCATTAAACCTCATCCTCGAGTGGCCTCCGGGCCTTAATAAGTGATTACTCCTATGTAAAAAAAAATGTTTACCTGGGTTCATTCTGTTAAGACTCAACATGTCTTTCAATTTTAAGTGTGTCCTCTTTCTTCCTGTGCGGGCTCTGAGCTTCAGGAGAAATTGACTATGAAACTCCTCGTTCTTTTTTTCTCATCGAGTTCATATACTAGATCCATTGCTCTTCTTGATTCTCATAAATTCAGTTCTTTTTGCCACTCTAAACACTTTCTTCTACCTGAGGATATTCCCTATCTACAGATCTATCATCAGACTAAAGCAAAAACTATCGATAACCATTATTCTTCCTAAAAAGCTCCCTACAGTAGCTTCACGCCTTGTCTGGAGCAATTTCCGTTAAGAAAGTAAATGTATGTAAGGCCTGTAAGTCTGACAGCAAAATTATTTTCATCACGTTTATTAAAAGTTGTTTTATAAAGACAATAGATACAATCTTTTAAAGTTCAAACTAGTTTAGTCTTTTCACATGTGAACATGTATCAAGACTAAAAGCAACTTAAGGCTAAGGATTAATGAGATGAAAAGATTGTTAGTTGAGAAACGAACGGCGTTGTGAGAGGAATGAAAATGTTTGACATAGGATTTGAATTTGCACGTTGTAATTTGCAATGAAGAAGTCCCAGGGTAATGGCTTCCACAGATGGGTAACCCTTGTGAAAAAGATCAGTTTGTGAAAATTCCGTGTGGAGAAAGAAAGGACAGTCTTTTTTGTTTGTACTTTTTTTTAAAAAAAGTTGTTTATATTGTGTTTAGTGAAACTAGACAAGTCAAACTATTTCTCATTTATTTCATCCAATATTGCTATTCTTTCTTTTATTTTAACTTTCTCTATCTTTGGTTGGTCTTTCTTCTTTCTTTCTTTTCTTTTTTTTCGTGATCGTCTTCTTTCTTCCTCATCCTCTTTCTTTTTCTCCTACCATTAGTCATCATTTAACATTATTTTTACGTAATCTTTAATTTGCAATGAACTTCGTCTATATAAACTTTATGATAATTTCTGTACAAAAACCTGCTTTTGATGATATTGGATAAGAATGTATAGTTTGCGGTAATTTTCAGTTTTATGTTGACATATATATAGACGATTGCACCGCAGGAGGTATGATTTTCCAATTAACATCCCTGAATCTTGGAATAGAGAAGTAATAAATACGCCAATAGCGCAGCAATTCCAGGTGAAATTGAACTCGTTGCTGAGCTACTGTATCATTTTCTGTATAAATTTCTACAACCCTTTCTCTATATGGCAACTGAAGCATGCTTGTTTTATTTTTACCAAATAAATTGAGTTGAAACTGTTCTTTATATAAGAGTTGTTCCAAAAGTAACGCGTCCTATATTATAATTTGTTTAAAAATTGAAGAGCTACGAAGACGGGAGTGGTACTATTAAAACGAGCGACCTTTTGGTTACAGAATTTAATTGTCTACATAGTAACTACTATTCTCAATGCATTTTTGCCAGCGATGGGGTGGTGGCAGTGCATGGGCGTTCAAAGCGCGCATTATCACTCATAACTGTCGTCACTCTGAAATCGATGAACCAATCTTTTAACTGTGCTGACATCAACTGCATTAGCGTCATAAATGTATGTTGTTCACTTCAATCTTCCATGCATGAAGGAATTCAAAAATGACTACCTGCTTCTGAAGCACGGCCATGACAGGGATTGCTTTCTTAGTCTTATACCGTCAATATCTGCAATAGAGATATTGGACTTTTAGGTCATGAATGCATAAGTTCAGTCATTATAACAATGCAATTTTCTCTGATCCATTTGGGCGGAATAATAATAAGAACTATCGATACTGTTTAAGTTTACTAGGTGCAGACTTTTGTGTTTAAGTTTACTAGGTGCAGACTTTTGTGTTTAAGTTTACTAGGTGCAGACTTTTGTGTTTAAGTTTACTAGGTGCAGACTTTTGTGTTTAAGTTTCGGTGCAGATATTTTTGTACAGCCATGTAAAATTGTCCTAGACTCTTGAAAAAAAAACAAAAAAAAACAGTATTTTATTGCTATACATCTTATGGGATGACTGACCAATTTTTATGATTTCAGGTTCAAATGAACAGCTACAGCAGAACTTGGAATACACTCTACTAAAGCCTGATTGTCACAGTTGGTGAATTTCAAAAATGCAATCTGGACGTGAGGACACTTTAGAAAAACGATATGCAATCAAATTCTGTTTTAAACTTGGAAAAATGCCACAAAAACGTATGGACTGGTTCAGACTGCTTTTAGACCGTCTTGCATAAATCGGACATCAGTTTTTGAGTGGCATAAGAAATTCAAGGAAGGCAGGGAGTCTGTGAGGAATGATGAGAGTTGTGGGAGGAGTAAGGAAGTCAGAACATCAGAGTTGTATTGGTCAAATAAAGAATTTTATGGATAAGGACTGCCATGTATCTATAGAGGCAGTAAGTGCACAGTTTAATATCAGTGTGGGAACCGTACACACAATTATTCACAAGGAACTGATGACACGGAAGATTTTTGCGAATCCACCAGTCCACAAATTAATCCTTGTCACAAACTATTTGACAAAGATGGGCATCAAAACAGTTTTTTACCATTTCTATAGATTTTACTCTCTGTGACTCTTGGTTGTTCCCTAAGTTCAAGGAAAACCTTAGAGGCTATCGTTATGAGACAATTGTGGAGATAAAAGAGGCTGTGAGAGGTGTCACCGATACCCTCACACAAGAGGACTTCAATGGGGCCTTCCAGAAGTTGTTGGAATGGTACAACAAGTGCATTGCAGCCAGAGGAGATTACTTCGAAGGTGACTAGAGTTTCATGTGTGTACTATAAATAAAACTACCCACACGGATAAAGCCTTGAAACTTATTGAATATTTTTCATGATCCTGGGATGAAATTGCTTTTGATCTTCTCTCGGGTCTCACAACTGTGAGGGTTTCTTGATGGAGATGATGACCATTTCTATGTTAACTATATTTTATTCAAATCCATGGCTTACTTTTACATAGGCTATCCCAATTGATGGGTTTATTACGACATTCATCACTAAAATCAAAGACAACTAAAAAACAAAGTTTCAAATATTTTTTGTCGTAGGAATAAACTAACCGATCAGATATCAACCCCTGTAAGAGATCACAGTTGACACCCAAGTTAAATCCTATCAATCGTACATATTATCCTTATTCAAATACACATCCGTTGTATATACAAGGCATAACACGTAAAACCTACTCAATCCCTATGAACTATATCCGGCTTCAATATCACCTAATGCAGGTGTTGGTAAACAACTTATAATACAATTTATCTAAACGTAGTTCTTTGTATGTATATATAACTATATAACGTTGAAGATGAAAAATTCAAAATGGATACTTATAACCTGGTATGCCATATTTATATATTTATTTATTTGTAGACTGTTATCCTCATCTTCATAGTTGTTTCCAATAATATAATATAGAATTGGCATACCATGTTAAAATGAATAAAAATATTGGTGCTATGCAGAGAGTGATCCGCACTATATTTTAAATCATATTTCCACGTTTAATTAAAGTTTTATGATATGTTTTTTATTCAATTGTAAGGTTAAAGTACAGAATAGGTACAAAACGCCTTCCCTTCCCCATGTTAAGAATGCCTTTTTAAATAATAACGTTATTATTTCAACACGGATCACTCTCTGCATGAGTACCAAAATATTTATCTAGGGATACCAACAACCTTCATATAGTCTTTCCTGTGACTGCCTGATTATATCAAAGGAACAAATGGCAACAAAACAGATTCTAACTTAATGATTCAGACACATTGTGTTTTGTTGTGGTGGTAAAAATGTAGTAGTTGTAGTAGAAAGAGTCTGTTTCTCAGTCTGGAAGGCTCTTGTGCAGGAATTCATATCCTGTAATAATATTAGTGAGAAAATGGACTAAAGCATCCTCATCAAATGACGTTAGTCTGTTATCATTAGGGCTATGAAAACAGCATATTATTTTCACTGATTTGACTCTCGGGTGTGTATCCGTTGATATGTAAGAATGATATGGTCCTCGGTTGAGTAACTGTGTCTAACTATGTCTTTCGAATATATACTCGAGAGTCAAAACAATGAAAGGATATTCCGTTGTCATAACCCTAGTTACCAGTAATATTTCCAGCAAGGCTAATATACATTTATACTGCTAGATGAAGTATTTACTTACAACACATGGTATTCCCAAATAATCCCACATCCAAGTTTAACCAGGTTTAACATTGCTTATTTTTTCTGATCTGACAAGAATCTATGCGGCCACATCATTTTTAGCCACTACAAAATAAAAGATTTTATCGACAAGTATTATTTAACAGTGTCAATAATTGGGCGCGGAAAGAACAGATATTTTCTATTAATTGGCGCAGTAAATACTTTCACACTTAATTATTTAGAGAAACAAACAAATTTCACCGATTATTTAAAAAGCACAAAAATAAATAAAAACTTTAGGTTTAATTTGGCATCAGCTTTACCTTTGAAATACTTTTTTTTTTTAAAATCTATTTTTATTATGAAATCTGTTTGATTTCTGGCAAAGAAGCAAGCAACTCCGAAATGACTCAGTGTGACTTGTTTGATCTGTCATCAAAAACTTTGAAGTTTAATGAAATGATATTTAAAAAAAAGAAACATCTGTGAGCATCGATCAAGTGGAAAAACATTATGTCTGACTCGTAGCTTTATAAAAAAAATCCCAAGTTATCAGAATGCCAGGCATTCAAGGTTTTGGATAATAATTGCTGAGTGATGTCAAGTGAAAAGGTGAAACAAAAAGACATCAGGAAAATCTGTTTTCAACTATCCAAAACAAATAAGTCTAGACAATGGAAATTAAAAAAAAAAACAAAAAAAAAACGCACATAAAAGACGAGATAAAACTATTAAATAATAGATAAAAAATAACTATAAAAGGGGGAATATATTTTTGATGACCAAACTCATCCAGCAAAAGGATCAACATTGAAATCTTTACCTAATTAAATCAAGCCGTTCATAAACCTATCAGCATTTATTTATGAAAATCAGACTTATAGTTGATTTTTAGCCCGTTAAAAACGGCCAAAGTTATGGCCCATTGACTTGGAAAGAGTGCTTTATGCTGAATTGATGGTTGAGGATGGCTAAATTTGAGCTCATTTTTGCATTAAATACTAATCCCTATTAATCTCTAACTGTGCTTCAAATTGATGTCATAATAGTTCATTGCACTTTATCATAACAAAGATCCATACAAAATTTCAAGCAGATCGGCTCAGTAGTTTCCTAGAAAAAGTGGAACGACAGACAGACTAAGATAAACATAGCATCGATTTACAGATGGTTCAATTGATGTATATTGCTTACCATCCTATTTTAAATTTATTCTAGTTTAATAAAACAATTTTACGAGCATGTATACAGAGGGATGACACATCTATAGTTGTGGAAAGGCAAAATAACACTTCACTTTAATAATATAAAATCAGACAATAGGGCAATTAGCATAGAAAATAACGTATTTAAATAGGAGAGTTTTTTTTAAAAATGTTTTAGATAAGAATTGGTTATTTAGATTCTTCAGACTACTGTTTTTATCTTGAGTATTATTGGCACAACGTTTCAGCCGATTTAACCTCCAGACTTCTTTCAGTGTATCTTTCTGTCAGACTCCAGAATCTATTTGTCTAACTCGGGAATCTGTACGGAATTTTGAACGGAATCCTTTATTTAATCCATGAAAAATACAATTAAGAAATAATATACTTGAGGCTTCTATCCATTTATGGCTGATGAAATGAGAACATACTGCAAACATGGAATAGATAAAGGGTCCCATTCAAAATTTTATATAGATTCCCAAGCTCAACAGATTCAATAGTTTGACAAGATACACCTGAAGAACAATCAGGAAACGTTGTGTGAATAACCTTTAAAATGAGAAATGTAGTCTGACTAATCCAAATGGGATATTTGGATGGATATCTAAACTGTGAATTTATTAGTTAGAAATAGAGAAAAATTATTGAATGCAGGTAACTGAAAAATAATAGCGCAAAGCATTTAGTGTATGTGTGTGTGTGTGTGTGATTATACAATGTTTACCGTTTACTGTTGTCTTAATATTATTAAACTGGCATACTGTTCAGGAGAGCTGGAAAACTATGTAAGATTATAAGATGAAAGTCTAATTTTTATACGTAAGTGCTTTTAGGGCTAGGAAATTGGGAGAGATAAGATGTGAAGAAAGTATAGTTGAATGATAAGACTATTGAAATAGTTCAAAAGTTTTGATACGTTGGTGATAACATTGGATCGCAAGTAGGAGCAGGTGCTAGTGTGATTGCCAACATTAGGAAACAATGGAGTAAATTCAGGGAAATGCTACCATTACTATCAGAATGTTATCGCTGTTGAGCAAGGGAAAAATTTATGTGCATGCAGTGGAATAATGTATGGAGGAGAAACCTAGCCAGTGAGGGATTGTGGCAGTGATGGGGCAGTTCCAATATTTTTCCCAATTCCGGTACAATTACCGATTCTGCACTAAATAAATCTCTAAATATTTAACTATAAAGTTACTATTTTTCAAGATTACCATAAAAACATGTGTTAAATGCGCACATATTTCCTCGAACATAAAAATACACTGATGTGGGGAGGGGGATTTATAGATTTTAGTGTTATTGGTAGTTTAAAATTAATTATTTTATTGTTACTGCCAGCATTCTTAATACACTTTTGTAAGAAATTCAATGATACATCGTTGCTTCTAATACATGTTCATAACATGGGTTGTTTTTTACAGTTTCACACCGTCAATATCTGCAACAGAGTGATGAAACTTCCTGGTAAGAAATGCGTAATTTCAGTCATCATAATAATTTTTTAAACTTTGATTCCTATTATGACCCCTTAACATTTATTGTTTTGGGCTCAAATCAAGTTATTAAGTTAGATCTATGTTCAAGGAACCTATATCTAAAATTTCAAGTGTTTAGACACAAAATTGTCCGAGGAGTTTGGTAGAGTTCTCAAAGGTCCAAACGTTGATCTTTGACCCCTTAACAGCCAAATTTCTGGCCGAAAACCGATTAGAAAGATTTTCTGAAATCTCAGTACCCGGTATATCAAATTTCGAGTCTGTAGACTGAAAGTTGACAGAGTTATTAAGTAGGGAAATGTACACAGACAGACAGACATACACTTTCGCTTTTATAGATATATAGATATACACTGTAACCCGGATATAAGAGATCCGAATATAAGAAAAAAATTTTTTTCTCTGGTCCCAAATTAGAGCCTGTTTTAATGTACAGTGTACCCAGGATATAAGAACTCCGGATATAAGTGTGACCCGGATATAAGAGCGCTGCAGGGAGTGGAGAAGAAGTCTCTTATATCGGGGTTACACTGTACATATACATGTGTGTGTGTGTGTGTGTGTGTGTGTGTGTGTGTGTGTGAATATTCAGAGAATCTAGCTGGCAAAACTTCTCTAATAATCAAAAGGCTTAAATCTACTGTCCGAAAAATAAACTCTGTTAATTGCTTGCCGGCTTCAATTGCTTGTCTGTTTCATGACTGTTAATGGATATTAGTAATGGTCAAACCCATTTAACGAGACAATAGCCATCTTACACTTACATGTATTTATGATGGTCAGTAGGTTGCAGCGTTGTAGATCATGGTCTGATTCACAGTAAATTGTTGGTAACTTTATTAGTGGTAGAACGTCGGCAGTGTCTATTGTTGCAGACTGTGTTTATTAGTAAGTCGAAGACCTCTGACCAGTTAGGTCAGTGTTGGTACATTGTATTTTAAATCAATAGGGAAATAAAAAGAACGAACATTAAATAAACGATACTTTAACTAATGTTTTAAGCCAGGGATCCTCAAACTACGGCATATGGGCCAAACCTGGTCTACCAAAGTTTTTAATCAGACCTACAGTGTTCTTATGAAAAACGTAAAGATATTCAGGAAAAAATGTTTAAAATGTAAATGTGTGAAAATAATATGGTCGTTTTATTTTTAGAAAATGATTAAAAGAATGAGGTTTTGGAGAACCAGTTTCACTGAAAAGTAAAGTTTATGAACAAAACGGTATAAAATATGTACAAGTCATTTTTTTTATATATATATTTTCGCCCGTGTAGTTCTAAAATGTCAGCAGTATGCCCCACCCCCGTTCGAAAATTTTGGAGACCCCTGTTTTAAACGATTGTAATGCAATCAATAAAAAGTATGCATTAAAATGAAATTGTACCATTTTTTAATCAAACCTTCTACAAAAAATGTCTTCTTTATTTTAACCATTTAATTATATTCATCTTTATTTCTCCACCATTTCTAATCTTATTCACTCTTTATTTAAATCGTGATCCACTTCCATCACTTCTGCTTTTCTTTATCCCCACTAGGCTTCTATATATATCCCCATCCCGCTCTGTAAAACATTCGCAACAAACACTTGTCTAGATACAACAACTGTCAACAATTTCTCTTACTCTCAATCTGCGATTATAATGAAATGAAAATTCTATGAGCAAAGTTTATTTTCTTGAACTGTGCGTCTGTGGAGCACAATACCGTGTGGCTGATTCTCAGCTGACTACAACATGGTTGTTTTCAAGTATATTGTAGATCAGTTCTTAAATAATCAAACCCTATCAAAGTTCCACCCATTACCAATCATGATGTAGTCTCACCGGCAATCTGACACTTTTTTTTTTTTAAGCCTTATCCAGTCTTATCTTTTTAAGCTAGTTGTCTCATTTCACCAATCATTTGTCTCGGAATATGTATTTTCTTAAGAAACTTTAGGGAAATATATATATATTTGCATGTAAAGTAACAGTGCAATAATGAAATGCAAGAAATCACTGGTGAGAATTTAATATCGATATTTCAGAGAGAGACTATTTAAGTCTGAAGACGAAAATTAATTTCATATACTAGAATGGTCTTTCTTAATTAGCTGTTTTGCACATGTAAATAGCTTCAGCGAGCTTATAATTGTACATCTTCAATGCAAGGGTTGATAAATTACGCCAGAAGGTATTTAGTCTCAGCTACTGAAATAGTTATTCTAGTTTCCAATTTTGTGTTTCATTATTTAATTTTTCTTATGCATTGTTATCGTAAAGTTTATTATTATCTTTGTATACTGTTGATTGATACTGCACTTGTACAGTTTAACAAGTTTTGGAATCTTTAAAGTTTAAAATTTAAAATTTCTTATTCAGGCATAATCTACACGGGTTAAATAAATTTATGCACATATTGGTACTCTTGTTATACTATTTTCCTCTCGATTATTAAGGGCCTCCAGTTTTCTTTCAGATCCCAGTAATGAATATTCATTTGTTATTTTCATAAACAAATACTACATTACTAAGAGTGAATAAAGACGTTTTTAACTGATCATGTTAGCCATTTTAAAAATAAATTATGATATGGCCTCTTGATGGGTTACTCAATCTTAGAGAATACCATGTTTGTTCCTAAATGTAACAGGGTCAAATATTAGGTTTCCTTTTGAACATCCACAATTTGGATTAGTCTAATCTGACACAAGGTTAACAAATATTTTCAAAAATCACCAACGAATATTAACAAATTTTATACACTACAACAACGAAAATATGAAGAATGTTTTCGTTTTTAAGAGTTAGATCATTCTGATAGTATAATCACGTTGACACGCCAGTTCTCATTTGATCACCAAAATTGAATAATGTTGAACTCAGTCAGTACAAGATTGGTGAGCATTTGGGAATACCAGATGATGTATGTAGGTGGACCTCCAAATTTCCTGCAAGAACTGTGAAGGCCTATAATCGCCCTTTTCCTGATAGAGATATACAGGCAACTGGAGATCGTTTGTGAATTCGACATTCCCATGAAACTTTCTCGTTCGAAGGACGCAGATTCAACCTGCCTAGTTTGAGTGCCACTTCGGGACGATGGGTTAACGAGGAAAACATTAACAATTACAGAATCAAATTAACATTTAGTGACATAATAACTCAAAGTAGTTGATAAAAAATTACTTCCTTGAAGGAAGCAATATTTATAAATTAAATTATCTATCTATGAATTAGCAACTAACCACAACCCAGCGAATGGATTTTTCCATCTGAGGATAATGGAACCTTCCAGCATTCTTATAAACCAAATCTTTAGTTTTCTAACTCAGTTAATTTAGTTCGGGTTCAACCGGTCAAGTAGCTCATGAAAAGCATAAAGAAACGTGAAACGTTTTACTCTTAAGTTTTCTTTTTTTTTCTTCTTTTAAAAAAGGGGGAAAAGAAGCGTTTCGTTTTGATGCCAACAATTGTTCAGTTAACCGAATTCTACGTTGAAATTCTTGAAGGGATTTTAGTTGTCTGAAGAATACTCGGTTATGTTAATGACTCATCTCAAAGATATATAGACAATCTACATTTTTATGTTTGCCTCGGGTTCACCGCAATTAAATGAATAAATAGTGTAAGGAACTTGGGAACTTGAAATACAAAACATAAAGAATAATCACCCCAGGCAAAATATATATTTCTGCATAGTCATCAGAAGACATCACATACGCACACACTTATAAATGTGTATGAACGTAGACATATATATCACACATATATATTCATATATGCCTATAAATATAAATACTCATGTATCTATACACATGTTCACATACATTTATGTATACATATTTGTGTGTGAATATATATATATATATATATATATATATATATATATATAGAGAGAGAGATAGATGTGTGTGTGTATACACAAATATTTATACAAATATATATTAATATATACACATTAATATATATATGCATATATATTCATACAAAAATAGTTATACTCACATTCATGCTTATACATATTCACACAAATATTTATACATATAAACATGTTCATATATATATACACATATCCATATATATATATATATATATATATATATATATACACACATATATAGACATA
>NC_136486.1:125908724-125928724 GCF_053919585.1 Euprymna scolopes | reverse complement strand
TATATATAAATATATATATATATATATATATATATATAAATATATATATATATATATATATATATATATTCATTCATATATATACATATATATATATTAATATATATTGATAAATATATATAAATATATATATATATTCATATATATATATATATTCATATATATATATATATTCATATATATATATATATTCATATATATACATATATATATATTCATATATATATACATATATATATGAATATATATATATATATATTGATATATATATATAAATCGATATATATATATTCATGCATATATATATATTGATATATATATAAATATATATATATATATTCATGCATATATATATTGATATATATATATAAATATATATATATATATATATTCATACATATATATATATTGATATATATATATATATAAATATATATATATTAATACATATATATATATAAATATATATATATATATATTAATACATATATATATATTGATATATATATATATAAATATATATATATATTCATATAAATATATATATATATTCATACATATATATATTGATATATATATATAAATATATATATTCATACATATGTATTGATATATATATAAATATATATATATATATATTCATATAAATATATATATATATTCATACATATGTATTGATATATATATAAATATATATATATATATATTCATACATATATATTATTATATATATATAAATATATATATATATTCATACATATATATTGGTATATATATATAAATATATATATATATTCATACATATATATTGATATATATATATAAATATATATATATATATATTCATACATATATATTGATATATATATATAAATATATATATATATATATTCATACATATATATTGATATATATATATAAATATATATATATATTCATACATATATATTGATATATATATATATAAATATATATATATATATATTCATACATATATATTGATATATATTGATATATATATATATATATTCATACATATATATTGATATATATTGATATATATTCATACATATATATTGATGTATATTGATATATATTCATACATATATATTGATATATATATAAATATATATATATATATTCATACATATATATTTATAAATATATATATTCATATATATGAATATATATATATATATTCATATATATATAAATATATATATATTCACATATATATAAATATATATATATTTATACATATATATATAAATATGTATATATTTATACATATATATATAAATATGTATATATTTATACATATATATAAATATAAATATATTTATACATATATATATAAATATATATATATTTATACATATATATATATTCATATATATATATTCATATATATATATTCATATATATATATTCACATATATATATTCATATATATATTCATATATATATAATCATATATATATATTCATATATATATATTCATATATATATTCATATATATATATTCATATATATATTCATATATATATATTCATATATACATATTCATATATATATACACACATATTCATATATATATATTCATATATATATATGAATATATCTACACACATATTCATATATATATTCATATATATACACATATTCATGTATATATATTCATATATATACACATATTCATATATATATATTCATATATATATATATATATATATATATATTCATATATATATATATATATATATTCATATATATATATTCATATATATACACATATTCATATATATATATTTATATATATATATATATATTCATATATATATATATTCATATATATATATATTCATATATATATATATTCATATATATATATATTCATATATATATATATTCATATATATATATTCATATATGTATTCATATATATATATACACATATTCATATATATATTCATATATACATATTTTTATATGCACATATTCATATATATTCATATAAATATATACACACATATTCTTATATGCACATTTTCATATATATATTCATATATATATACACATATTCTTATACGCACATATTCATATATATATATATACACACATATTTATATATATACATATTCATATATATATACATACTCACATATACGCACACATTATATATATATATAAACTATATATATTTACATATATATATTCATATACATACTTACATGCACATATATTTATATACACTCATATTCACATATAGGTATATAATAGACGTCTGTATAAATGGCTTTGCCTTCGCCTTTTATTTTTGCTGCATATGTATTAGTTTTCTGATAGGACTGCAAGAAACGTTAGAAACCTATATAGCACATGCAATCGCACGCCGTAAAATGGCAAAAACCAAATAAAGACAATGTTCTATTCGAACGATTTATATTATTAACATACCGTTCATTGTATATTTGAAAATAAACCTCCCTAAACTCGGGTATAAGTATGAACCCTTTTTTCTTTTTCTTTTTTAGAACATGATTAAACGTAATTCATCTGTTTAGAATATATAGAGAGAAAGATAGCTCATAGCCTGGCGATTTCCTGCGGGGATAAAACGCGTACACGCCTGTTTATGTAAAGTGCCATACATATATTTTTATACTAATCTCCCCTCACGTTTTGATCACCGTTGAATTTTTTTACTAAAAAATTATACACACTATATTATATTTCTTTATTATATGTGTATGCATAAAATGATATATATATATATATATATATATATATATATATATATATATTGTATATATATATAGTAAGTTATTAAAATCTATAGGTCATATATATTTTCGTAAATTACTAACTAGCTCCACTCAAGCATTAAGCATCGTTAAAGTAAATATTTAAAATAGATACATAAAATATATCTCCTTAAAGGTTGTATGTAGATATATTATATATATATATATATATATATATATATATATATATATATATATATATATATACTAGCCTAGGTGCCCGGCGTTGCCCAAGAGTTTGGAGGTGTATGTTGAGCACACAAAAAAGTATATATATATATATATATATATATATATATATATATATCGAGTCTTCTTTCAGTCTCAAGATAGTACATACCCTCTGTAAAATTGATTCCAATGGAGAGTCCATAAGCAAGCAATTATTGCGTAATACACGACTGCACCACCTCTGAGTTAATGTTACTGGAGTCCGGTGGTAATCACGAGTCCAAGACGCGTAGAAACAAGCTTGGATTAGTAAATTATTTACAAATTTGTAAATGGTTAGACATCTATCTTACTATTGTACCCATAGCTGAAGAGATGATGTACATGTATGAATATATATATATGGTCCAATTTAACTGACTTTTTAGATTGAAATATATTATAGTCTATTGTATTCAATCTTAATTTTTCTTGCTTCTTAAATTTCTCTAGCTAGTATAGTGAGCTCTATATTAAATCGGATAGGTTCTAATATGAAGAGAATATTACTTTGCAATTTTCATTCATATAAATATTATCTCTCTCTCTCTATATATATATAACATTATATATAACGTGTATATCTAACTAGTACATCTAGATACGGCATAAAAATTAGTAACAAAATACAGTACAGTATATAATACACACGTATATAATCAAATAACATAAATAACACCGTAAATCGAGGCAAATACCGTAATCAGTGGCTGGAAAAGCATCGTATTCCACATCGTTACCTGAAAAAAAGTACCCTAGGGTCACCGTATCTCGGGGTTCTATTGCGTGTATATATATGTGTGTGTGTGTTATATGTTACATATCTGTCTATATATATGTTATATAACTTTTTATATTTAAGTTGTATGTATAACTTTATATATATGTTATTTATATTTAAAGTGATGGTTGTGTAGTTCAAACGAGAGAAAAAAATGTATGTTTAAAAGAGTGTAGCCATCAACAATTGTGTTTTTTTTAAAAGGTTTTCATCATATTTTTATTTCAAAATATTTTTATAACGCGTTTCGAGCTTAGGGTGTGCTCTCTTCAGATGTTTTCGTAAAAAGTTTTTCTTTAAAATGGGAGTTTGAAAAGTTATTTTTACCTCTGCTGATACAAAATGTGTTTTTCAGAGTGATGTGGTCTCAGAATCCTGTCTCCAACCGTAAGTCTTCAAAGTGTCCGGTCAAAGTTAGATTCAAAGAGGGCGCTTTTGGTCCATTTGGTGAAGGTTTTTATGGTTTTTTTAATGTTTTTTTTAAATACTTTCTTCCCCCATGTATCGCACACACCCACACACAATCACACACGCATATATATACATACATGTACATGTACACATGCACACGCATACGCACGCAGGCACATATACATATACACACGCACATACATAGAAATATATGTAGGAGCATACATATATACATACTCACACACGCACTCACAAACATCCACCACTAACACGTCAGGCACATATTGGTTAATTTTTTTTTTCCTTTATAATGTTATTTATATATATATATATATATAACTTTATATGTATATATAAGTTTATATATATATATATTTCATATGTATTAGTTAAATATATATAACTTTATATATACTTTCAATTTGTCTTTATATAAGCAGTAATGTGTTGCTACACAGTCATGAGCATGTTTCGGTCGTCTAGTATTTAGTAACTAGAGACCTCGTCAGGGAACAACGCTTGTATTCACAAACGGAATTCTTAATAAAAACGAAAATCAATTTTCAGCAAAAAAGGTATTTAGTAAAACAGGGTGCGGGGGTTAAGTTCAGCTGTGCGGAGAACAAGGCTGATTGGGTGTGAATTTATTTGTTTATTATTATATTTTTCTGTGTGTGTGTGTGTGTGTGTGTGTGTGTGTGTGTGTGTGTGTGTGTGTGTCGTAGCAAACCATAGGCGGCCGAACACATGTTTGTGAATAATTTATATTTTCTAAATATATTCGCACACATCTGATGACATCACACATATGAAAGGGAATAATCTTTCCCTCTTAACATTTAAGCAAAGATCTCTTCTTAAAAAAAGATGTTTGAATATCTTAAATAATCAATATCGTAAAAACAATAATCGTATCATATCGCAAAAAACAAAACAAATAATAACAAGATTCATATACGATATACGTCCACAATTGCTGGCTAGGTTTCGAGTCTTGTTGATAGCTGCCCATCCCCCCCCCCCGTTTCGAATATCTGTAGGTTTAGCCACACTGATGAGCTCAGCTCGTGAAACACGTGCCTGTGTATAATGATATTGCACATACATATACTACAGTAAAATGTTTTGGCGTGCAGCCTGCATCTCTTAATATAAACTTTGTATTTTTTAAAGTAAAAGATAAAATGATAGTAACCATTTTGTTTTGACAAAACATGAGCAGTTAAATATTAAAATCAGTAAAATGTCACAATTACTACTTTATAAATTCTTGGTATAATTTACAACATAGTTTGAAAAATAAGAGAATGCAGACCTTCTCAAAATATGTAATGCATTAAAAAACGTTCAAACATATCTTTGGATATTTTCATCAAACTTCTTCATGACTTTAAGAACTGCAGGGAGGCGTTCAAAGTTTTTGCCTGTAGTGTATATATGTAACGAACATAGGAGACACTAACTCCCTCAGCGATCAAGAAACTACATCTACTTTCTGTGCCATAAATGCTACTAATTGCTTGACGGTTTCAAATGATTGTCGTTTATTTGACAGTTCGTGCATATTAGTTACGCTCATACCCGTTTGATAAGTTGACAGCCATAATACTTAGGTTTGCAAGTGGTGTACATATCTTCCTTCACCAATGTCTTTATTGGTGTGTATGTGTGTGTAAATATATATATATATATATATATATATATATATATATATATATATATATATATATATATATATATTAGCGATGGGACGATTCCAATATTATTCCCCAATTCCGATACAATTACAATTCGGATTCTTTATAAATCTTTAAATATTCAACTCTAAATAAAAATACAGTGGGCAGGACTGTTTATGTCTGCCTCTCTGGTTGATAGTCAGAAATCAGACGCCCACAGTATTAATGCTGGAGTCCCTCAGGGGTCCATCCTGGGCCCAACTCTCTTCCTGATTTACATCAAGCATCTCCCTAAACACATGCTTAAATCATTCGTTGACATCTATGCTGATGACACGACCATCTATGGTAACACATCAAAGACTGTAAATGACAAAGTTCTCTCTGATTCTCTCTCCTCTGATCTTGAGTGCATAGTACAATGGGGAAAGAGGTGGCTGGTCACTTTTTATGGATCTAAAACCAAGGTTCTATCTTTACATCATCCACGCTCTGATCCTCATCTGACATCAATTGAAATGGACGGCTCTCGTCTTGGGGAGGCTCCATGTTTTGACAAGCTTCTGGAATTGACCTTTACTTCCTGATCTACATCAATGATCTCCCTAAACAGATACTTAAATCATTCGTTGACATCTATGCTGATGACACAACCATCTATGGTAACACATCAAAGGCTGTAAATGACAAAGTTCTCTCTGATTCTCTCTCCTCTGATCTTGAGCGCATAGTACAATGGGGGAAGAGGTGACTGGTTACTTTTAATGCATCTAAAACCAAACTTCTACCTTTATATATAATATAATATTTCAATATAATAGTCCAATGACATGACACACAGAATCCCCACTCTATATATATGTGCCTAAATCAAAACGCGGATTCCATGAACAAAGCTTCTTTCTTAGAACTGCATGCCTGTGGAACTCTGTTCCGTCTGCCCGCTTCCCTCCGGACTACAACTTGGATGTCTTCAAATCCAATGTTAACAAATTCCTAATGAACCGCCCCCTTAATTAAACACTTCATCAAATCTCCACACTAACGTAATGTACTTGCAATAACCCTTATCCCTGAGTGGCTTCCGGGCCTTGATAAGTGGTGATCACTGTAAAAAAAAAAAAAAAAAAAAAAAAATGACAATATTTCAGGTGCAGAGAAGATCTAGTGTTCTAAGTCGGATGCAAAATGGCACACTTGAGCTGCAGATGACAGAACACGTGTCTGTGTATAATGATATTTTATATACATACACAACAGTCAAATGTTTGAGCGTGCAGCTTGCATCTTTTTCTAATATAATTTTGTATTTTTGAAATGAAAGATAAAATTGTGAAGCCATCATGCAATGATAACTTTAGCAGATGATGTACCTTTATAATTGTAACTATATCTTATTTCGTCTTTCGAGTTGGATTTTTAACTTGGAAAAATCGTCCAATGCAAAGCACAATTCATGTATAGACCTGAGCTTTTGGAATTTTTTTTTCATAAAGAAATCACCACTTATCAAGGCCCAGGGGCCACTCGAGGATAAGGGTTAAAGAGTGTACAGTGGTCAAAAGGACAATATCATAGTAATCGTTAGAAGTGTAAAGTTGGTAAATTGGATTAATACGATCTACGAACGTTGGACAAAATTGGATTGATGGTCTTTCAATGTTTTTTATTGTTGAGAAGCTACTTTGGTGTATTTTCATGACCTATATCTATCTATATATCAACTATTTCGTTTATTATTATGTATTAGTAATATTTCCAGTTTTCGCTTATGCAAGCCCTTTTCTCTACCCTGCAAGCTCTCTCCCACAGAAGAGACGTTGCGAGCCTATCCTTTTTTTATCGTTATTTCCATGGCAGGTGCTCGTCTGAGCTCCAATCTATGGTCCCCCCTCGCCAATCTTTCACGAAAAACACCCGTCTAGCTGAATCCACTGTGAAAAATTTTCCCCACTCTTTATCTGTGCCTAAATCAAAACGTGGATTCCATGAACAAAGCTTCTTTCTTAAAACTGCCCGTCTGTGGAACTCTGTTCCGTCTGCCTGCTTCCCACCTTACTACAACTTGGATGTCTTCAAGTCCAACGTTAACAAATTCCTAATGAACCGCCCCCTTAAGTAAACACTTCATCAAATCTCCACACTAACGTACTGTACTTGCAATAACCCTTATCCCCGAGTGGCTTCCGGGCCTTGATAAGTGGTGACCACTGTGTAAAAAAAAATAACGCCATCGCTTTTAACAAGCTGTGTACTCATTTTCGTTTTATGACTTGGATGTTTCGATGATTATTCAAACCAAAAGCCATAAATAACAGTAATGAATAAAATGAAGAGTAAAAAAATAAAAAAATGTGTTAATTATCTTATATTTTACATTTTTCTTTTATTCCAATGCGTTTAACATGTCAATACGGTTCCAGCAAAGCAGACACATGTTATAAAAAAAAAAACAAGAAAATAACATCTACTTTGTTTTTTCAGCAGCATAGAATTCTTCATTGCACAGATAATGGTGAATATATTCAAAACAAGTTATCGCATTGTTTCTTCTTGTCGTTCTTTTTGTTCGGGTTCTCTGCTATTAAGGCACCATTCTATCGTTCTGGATTAACGGGATGCAATTTCAACATTGCTTTTTTTTATGTAGGATTTATTCTTATCAATACGAGCCCACAAAATCATTTATTTGCAAAGTCTTTTAAAGAGTTAAAGACTCTACGTATGCAGTCGAATGTATAAGGACGATTAGCTTCCTATTTACTTACTCCTCACGAAGGCAGAGTTTCACACAAGGTCGATTTTTAATGTGCGGAAAATACAGCTTCTCCCCAAAGAAGCACCCTGGATTGGAACAAAAATAAAAATTTGTCTCATTCTAAACAGATTTCTCTTTCGTTGACCGAGAACAGAAAGATTAAGTGTAGTATAAGAACAGATACTACGCTTTGCTCATAGCCAAAAGGTCAAAGAACCAAACCGCTTCATGGTTAATGTGGCTATTTTTTGTATGTAACTATTTTCTTGCTCCCCACGAGGGCGGAGTTAGACATAAGGTCGGTTTTTAATGTAGAAAATACAGCTTCTCCCAAAAGGAGCACCCTGGATTGAAACAAAAATAAAAATTGTCTCAGTCTAGAAAGAATTCTCTTTCACTAACCAATAACAGAAAAGATGAAGTGTAGTATCAGAACAGATACTATGCTTTGCTCTGATCCAAAAGAGATCAAAATTCAAGGTTAATGCAAAGGATTAAACTAAAATCATTCTATTCCTGGAAAAAGGTGCTATCAAAAATAATGCATAAATCCTCTACTATTTAAAAATCTCTCAATCTAAATAGCTGATAACCTAGTAATTGAGCACTCTGGTATGGTTTTCTTCAGAAATTTGTTATAGATATTAGTATAAATTGTTATTTAATCAAATAATTTGGGCTACACATGTGCATATATGTTTCAGCTACAACTTTATTCCATTTCCAGTTTCCTCAAGAATATATACAAAATATATTTATACTGTGGTCTGAGAAAGCTGAAATTGGAATAAAACCGTAGGTCAAACATGTATGAAAATATGTAACTAAAAATATCTGTATAAACAAAAATGTTTACTAAAATACAGCTCTGCTTGTTATTGAGCACTATTTTTATAAACACTCTAGCTTCATTTATTAACCAACAACCATGAAATCACTATATATAATTCTTGGTTTCATTTAGTAGAAAAAAGTTCAATGGAATGCTCGATTATTTAATAAGAGCATTATATTTATTTATAATATTACAGAGGATCAGATGCAGTACTTTATAAAGTACCTTAGGTTTCAAGCTGGGAGAACAAACCCAGGCAAAAAGATACTGTGTGTTTTCTTGAGTTCTTAAGCAAGATTTTATCTATCTTAATGAATCTCATTCTCTCTCGTTCTTGTCAAATTACTATTTGCTATGGACATTATATCTTCAATCGTACATAAGCTATCACCGATAAAGAGTACTCTCCTTTATAAATATAGCAACTAACACAACCGTGTGGATATATATATGTCCGACACCAACAGACTGCTTCGCTGTATTACAACACTTTAGTCTGGCTAGACAAGCAAGTGCCACAAGCTAGGGTCGAAACCTGACTATCAGTCTCTAACCCCTACACTATTATCTGACACCTGCCATTGAATGTAAGCTAAATCTCAACGTAAAGCCAATGCAAACATTGTCAAGTGCTAGAGAACTCAACTTGTTTTTACCCAATATGCAATGCCTTAAAAGCTAGTGACAGCGATTAGTTTTTGAGATCTCTACCTAAAATTAGGGTATATAATAATACAGACAGGCAGACAGATTGTTTCGATGTATCACAACTCTTCAAGGCCGCTAGACTAGCAAATTTCTTAAGCCAGGAGTCAAACTTGGTTCAAGTATATATATATATATATATATATATATATATATATATATATATATATGTGTGTGTGTGCATATGTGTGTGTGCGTATTTGTGTGTATATATATATATATATATATATATATATATATAATAAAATAAAATAAAAGACTATCCACTTATTAAGTGTTTCCTTTTCAGATTAAATATGTTTGAACTCTTTTTTCAAAGTGTTTTTAACATGTTTTATTAACTATTTGCTCTTTTTATATATATATATATATATATATATATATATATATATATATATATATATATATATATATATATATATATATATATATATATATATATATATATATATATACACGGCATAATCATGTTGAAACACGGGTTCTAGTTAGATCACTGAAGTTAAGCAACGTTGAGCCTGGCTAGTACCAGATGGGTGACCATTTGGGAATTCTAGCTGCTGTATGTATTCTCGGTTTATCTCAGCATTGTTTTCTCCACTTGCCGCTGATATTTAACAACACCAACTCAGAAAAGGTGTGGTTGGAGATTATGCAACTGTTGCCACAAAAATTTACACACAGATACCTTTACAGTAGGTATCTATAGTCTGCCAAGACTGAAAGAAGTTACCATATATATTTAAAAAAAAATTTTTTTTTACTCACTTTCACCCCCAAACAAGGCACATTGCCACTTAGTGTAAGGGGCTACTAATTGGGACCATGCCTATAAAAGATTAAAGATATTGGTTTATGTTGTATTTGAACTTCTGCATATCAGTACAGTTTGGAAAGCAGGTAGTAGGAAGAGAATTCCAAAGTTTAGCTATTCTAGGGATGAAGCAATTAGAGTAGAATACTTTCTAACATTCAGGGACCGTAACAGTGAAAAGGTATGATTTTGTTGCTAAGGAGGTTTGTTGGGGATATGTACATCAAAGGCTTTGGATATATCGAGGGCTACAACCCGAGCTCCACCCACTTTATCCAGTGCATGGTATATGCATTCAGAGATGACTATCTATAAAATACCTGCAGTAAAACGACATTGCTTAAATCTGTACTGTTTGTTGGAGAGAAGTGAATATGAAAGTCACAAAACACATGTATGTAAGAAGAGTGCTGCATCTATTCTATCAGAGTATCAATTGAAGAACAGTTCCTTAAAGGAAAACGATAGAGAAAATATAAATTACTAACACAGTGATGAAAGGCTAGTCGAAAACAAAGGTCTGGTTATCTGTTTCCAGACGTTGCTCTCTAGTTAAGGGGAGGGTGCTCTGAATATAGACTCCAAGTCCGTGCATGTATCTACCCGATTCTTTATGGCAGAGAGGGAGATATCCTGTCAAGTTAAAATAGTTACGGAGGATTGAGGAGGGTAGGTTTGTTTCACTTAATGCTAAGATATCCAGGGAGTTTACTACTAAGAGGTAAGACTCTACAGCATCTAGATTACTTCTAAGCTCATGGATATTTGTAAAAGTGAGCCTAAAGGGAGGAGGCGGATTGATTTTGTTGTGATTTCCGGTTTAATTGTGGTATTTGTTGGAGTTGACATTTCATTACATTAGGTTTAATTTCAGATTGGGAAGAGAGAGTTTGGCAACATAAGCCAGTTTTGATAAAAAGTATACATGCATAACAGGTCCATTAGCTGGCTCCAGCTCAGGAAGTTGTGGCCTCATGAAAGCCCACCAGAGATAGCAGAAGGGTCCCTACCATGCACAACATGATATTACAACTATCCTGATATTAAACAACTGATGATAGAGCAGCCGTTATTAAAGAGCTAGGGCTCCTGTATGGTCAGTCAAAAACAGTACTCAGACAAATTGTCAATCAGGTACCCTCAACCTCCAAGACAAGACCGGCCTAGACCAATCGAGTGAGCACACCTGGCATGCAAGCAAACCCAATTTGCTCAGTTTTTGAGAAAGAGAAAAAAGAGAGAATAGGGGAATGGCGAGGCCAAGTATAGGATGGTTCCTGGCTAATAATATATATATATATATATATATATATATATATATATATATATGACACTTGTGCGTGTCTGATATAGATAGGTATACATTTGATTTACTTCACTTAAATCTAATTATGTGATGGCCATGGATAGATAGCTCGGTGTCAGACAAAGTTGAGAGGTAAAGATAAAACACAGCACACATGAAGAAAAGAAAACCATTTAAATATCTACGAGGAACGAGAATATAATTAAATTTGCTATGATTGGATTCCAATTGGTCTGCTTCTCTGTTAGACAATTGTTAACTTTTACAGACACAATTGTGAGAAGAGAGTGCTTAGAAAGGTCAGCAGAGTGCAAATGTTGACTATGAAGCAATGAAAAGACTTCAAAGCAATCTGTATTAATAGATCGAACGTAGATCATTTTAATAATAAACTGGACGGATACAGAAATATTGCGAATACAATGCACCTTAAGGGCACTTGTGGGGTCTATCTGAGGAAATATTTAAGAGAATTTTATCTGTATATTCATATGTGAGATGTAACACTAAATAAAAACTTATTTTGTTATGTATTATTCAGCCAATAAAATCTTCTACCTCCTTCTCGTGCATCTTGTTGAACTCGGGAATCTGCAAATCTGAGAATTTCCAACTGGACCATTTTATATTACTTTTTTGGATTGGAATATTGTTCTCATCTTGAGTTTTATCTGTGCAATGTTTCGATTGGTGCAACCTCTGACCTTCATCAGGCATGCTAGTCGCCATCTTGGAAAAGAAAGGAGAAAAGTTACTGGCTTCGTAGATGGTTTCATAGGCTTGAAGTTGTTTTTGTTTTTTTCCTTGTAGTTTCGAATGTGTGAAAAACCAGTAACTTTTCTCCTTTCCTTTCCAAGATGGTAACCAACATGACTGATGAAGGTTGGAGGTTACACTGACCGAAACGTTGCACAAATAACATTCAAGATGAGAATAATAGTCTGATCAAAAACAAGTAATACAAACAATCAGCCCTCATCTAAAAAAAAAATCAGAACTGAACCATTTCAGTCAATATGAACCTCTTGCACAACAGTTAAAGTGCTAAATAATGACTATTTTTAAGTGACAGTTATTTGGAGGTTGAAAGTTCAATCTTCAGTACATGCGATACTAAGAATATAAGAAAGAATTACTTAAACTTTTACTTGGCTATGGTTGACGGGATGAGAACAATCTTCTGCCTTGGGTTAAATAAAGAGTTCAGTTTGAAATTCTGTACATCTTTCCGAAGCATGACAACTCACACTTGAAAAGGGTCTCAGATTATATCAGCTGAAACGTTGTGAAAATGATATCAAAGATGAGAACAGTAATCCAATTCAAATAATCTTAATTATTAATCCCTATGTACAGCACAATCACGTTGACACACCGGTGCTTGGCAGATCATTGAAGTTAAGCAACGTTGAGCCTAGCCAGTATCAGATGGGTTACCATTTGGGAAGGCTAGATACTGTATGTACCTTCAGGGAAGGTTTGGCATGAGGCCAGCATCGTCACCCCCAAAAAGAGAACACCTCGCTACAAAAGCATCTACAAAGTTGTAGATGGCCTATGCCCCTACAGAGGCTCAAGGCTATGGATGGATCAATTCCCATCTCAAAAATTTTGAAACATAACATGAATTGCTTGTTGTCATATTAAAATTAAACTACATCCAGTTTTAAGATCCTAATTTAGGAACTTTGAGGAATGTGGAGTTAGCTCACAGGTGTACTCTGATCCGAAGTCCTATGCCCATTTTGATCTCCATTGGACGACAGGTTGCTTACACTTTTGAGTGTTATCTTTTTTATTGGTTTTATTTTATTTTTATAGTTGTATTCTCCATGTTTATTAACAAGAGTCGTGTTGAAGTTTGTGTAGACAATAATCAGAGAAATTATTTAGATAAGCCAATTCCCAGATGTTATATTTCCCTTTCAAAATGGTAAATCTTTAAGCATCAAATCAATTGAATAAATATTTAATGAATAAATATTCAAATAATTACATAAAAAAAATAATAATCAATTAAAAAATATTTTGGTAGTGAAATGTTATCTTTTCTTTTTGTCTGAATGTCTGTTCCAATTTTTCTCGGAGACTACTGGGCTAATCTTTGTATGGACCTTTGCTATGATAAGGTACAGTGAACTAAATATTATGGTATCTCTTCAATGCACAGTTAAATATTAAGAAAAATTAGTCACCATAATACCACATTTACTCATGAAGTTTTGTCAGAACCTACTGAATAGATCTGGCTGAAATTTTATTGTGACCTAAAGTGCAGACTACTAAGTATTATGGTATTTGTCTGATGCCCAGTAAGGGATTAATACATATTTAATGCAAAATTGAGCACAAATTTAGCCATATTTAACCATCAATTTAGCATAAAGCACTCATTCTAAAGCAACGGGCTATAATTTTTGTCCATTTTTAACAGGTAAAAATTCTAGTCTTTTTATATATATATTTATAGCAAACAATTTATTTCTGATGTTGTATGACTATTCCAAGAAGAATGGACTAAGCCAGTGCCATATAAGCGAGCTGATGTAGTTAACAGTACAAGACAATCGCGTTGTGTACTGCAGCCTGAAGACTGCACTTAATATTTCCTTTGCATTTTAAATCTGAATACATATTGCACTTTTCAAGTACTCTTCTTTCTTGCACTTCTTCAAGTACTCTTTCTCTTCTTGATTTAATATACTTTTCTTGAACAACGCTAAAACACTAGTAAGCTACGTTTATTTTTTTTTTCACGAGAGGCATCACTTATCAAGGCCCGAAAGCCACTCGAGAATAAGGCTTAATGAGTGTATGGTGGTCAATGAGACAGCAGTGCAATGATCTAAGTTGTGGAAATTGGGCAAAGTTTGATTATTAAAGGAGACGGCTCAACAAGAATTTGTTTACATTGGACTTCATATGTTTATTTATATAATTTTATGATGACAATTTTATTCAGTTGAGATGTTATTAATTTTCAAAATCATATCACTTTGATGTTTTTTTGTTTTGACTTTTTCTCTTATTTTCTAGACATTGCTTTTAAAATATTTTTTATATAAGTTTTATTGGCAAAACTTCAGACACATGTATGAGAAGTCAATAGCTCTCATTAGAAAAAAACGAGTACAAGTATCTACCCTCAACCCAATACACATTTTATAGGTTTCCATTGAGATGCTAAATCTACAAATAAAATAATGTCATGAACAGACCAGATACAAAATATTGAATCCGGAATTTTTATCAAAATTGTATACAACACTAGCAGAGCTACCCAGTGCAGCCTGGGTATCATTCCATCTATACTTTCATTATTATGTACGTTATCATTAGTGCTAGGACAACAGCATATTATTTTCAATGGTTTGACGCTAGAGTGTGTATCCATATCTTATATGCTTTTATATAGAGTGATGTGATTCTTGGTTGATTAACCGTCTCTAACTGTGTGGAATATATACTCGAAAGTCCAAACATTGAAAAGAATATGCTGTTGTCATAGCCCTAGTTATCACCTTCCACGCCCATTAAATAAAGACAAAGTTCTTGTTTACTTGCTGCCCATGAGGGCAAAGTTATACATCATGTCCATTCTTAATGTTGGGTAAAATACAGCTTCCTCCCCCAAAAAAGATCACTTTTAATTGTGACAAAAAAAGGGGGGGATTTCTTTTTCATTGAGTAAAGGCAGAATAGATAAAGTGTGGAATCAGATCAGATACTACACTTTGTTCCTAATCAAAAGGTCAAGCAAATGGTTCACAGAAGTTATTGGTGATCTATTTGGCCTACTGAAATACTCTTAATTTTTACATATACTAACGGAAAGGGGCGACTTTAAGACTAGCACCTTCAGAAGAAAGTTAAAATTGAATTTATAATTAACAGTTTCAGATTTATTTCATCTCAAGGGCTCTGCATTCCACATTTGTTGCTCTTCTAACCAATAGTTTTGGAGCTTATAACTGCTTATAATAATAATAATAATAATAATAATAATAATAAAAATAAAAATAAAAATAAGATGACGACGAAGGAGAAGAGGCATGCTTAAGAAGATACAATGGATAACAATGATGAAATGACTGAAATATTAAGGAAAACCCTTGACTGTGGAGACTAACACACATGAACTACAGGCACAATCTGGACATACAGAAACTGCTACAAACGTAAAACAATGAAACCATAAAAACTGAACTTCTATAATTGTAAGTTAACTCTCCTGCGCCCCTGTCTACTGCCTTCTTTTTTTTGTGTCACTATAAACAGATGCCAAACAGATGCCACACCAAATAAATGAGGGTCAAGAAGGATGGAAAGTCCAAGGAGAGAAAGCACTAACCAGACCTCCGCTTGATGCATGCAAAGAGAGCTAGATTCTTGGAGAGCCTTATTGCCATCCAAATTCCAGTGAAAACTAATGGTCACTGCCAATGAGGAATCAGTGCTAAGCGGATGCTGTGATAACACAAATTCATCTGCAAAGATTATCTAAAGAGGTGGAGAGTACCGGAAATCTAGGAAGACTTGTTGTCACTCAGACTCCAGAGAATACCACAAGTTGTTCACAAAGAGAACTCTTTGATGATGGCTTGTGTGACTACTCCTAGTGAGTAAATAATGATATTTCTTTAGATTGTGTTACAACATATTAACTCCTTATAGGTCATGTAATGCCGAAACATTACTTTTAGTATAGTGGATGGAAGCTGAATGTTATTAATGTTTTAAACTCTAAAACATGAGTAACATTTAACTTCCATCCACTGCTACCCTCTACAATTTAACTACATCTTGTCATATAGCTTCATTATATAGTTCTTAATAATATAAAATTTTTATACAAGTCAATCGTGTTGAAGATCTCCTTTACTTTATTTTCTTGGTAGTGTATAAGTTGGATTGGTTTAAATTCTATACAGCTTGTTTTTTTTATGTAATTTTCTTATTTTTTTTCCTGAGGTTGCGGCATCCTACTGGATGCCAAACATTAGCCTGCTATTTCAGACACTTCAACAGAGAGATCTTTTTTTAAAATTCTAACCGTCCCTTTAAATGTAATTGCTTTTATCCTCCTTGCACTTGGTTCATCGGGTATATTCACCCATTACTTTTTAGGCACGCTGTAGTTCTAGCAAACACTGTACACAAGAAGTACAGTGAGATTACCAACAAACAGTTTATATGCAAGAAATGTAAAGCAATGGAGATGGCGGAGAACTCAAATATGGAGAAAGTATATCTCGATAGCGAAACTATTGAAGTTGTTGCGAAAATTTTGTTACATAGGTGATACCATTGGAGCACAGGGTGCTAGTGCGATCGTAAAAGTTAGGAATAGAGTATACTAGCATTTCAGCCCGGCGTTGCCCGGGTGTTTGGATGTGTATGTTGAGCAAAAAAATAAAAAAAAAAAGAAGGCAGGCTCGAATTCGTACCGCAAAGGAGGAAAAGAACAGAGTAAAACCTAACGTTTATGCTGTTACGACCACCGCCAAACCGGAAGCGACATTTTTTAAAATTAAGACTAGACAATCTAAAGGAGAGGATAACTTTCAAAAATATCGACAAAAAAGTGCCCCCCCCTGTAGAAAAGTGCCTAGTTGAAGGGGAAGATATTAATGTTTTTAGCCAATTTTTCGATATTTGTCGTATGAAAGGTCGAACTTTAAAACGATACTGATCTTGGTAAAATCCGTCGCCTCTATTGAAAGTTTAAGGCAGACATGCGAACAGACATACATACATTTATATATTGGTAACTAAAAGTTTTCGACCCAAACTGATGAAAAAGCTTGCCCTATCTCTGAATACCCTTTATGTAAAATTTAAAATATTGAGACCAGAAATTGTCTGAGTAATTTGCAAGAGACCGCAGAGGTCATTTTTTTTAACTTTGACCCCTATTATGACCCCTTAAAATTTATTGTTTTGGGCTCAAATAAAGTTATTAAGTTAGATCCATGTCCAAGGAACCTATATCTGATATTTCAAGTGCATAGACCCAAAATTGTCGGAGAAGTTTGGTAGAGTTCTCAAAGGTCAAATCGTTGAACTTCGACCCCTTACTCGCCAAATCTCTGGCCAAAAAACAGATCACATCGATTTTCCCAAATTTCAGTACCCTGTATATCAAATTTCGAGTCTGCAGACTAAAAATTGACAGAGTTATTGCGTAGGGAAATGTACACAGACACACACACACAGACACGTTCACTTTTATAGATATATAGATTAAGAGAATTTATGCCGTGACCAGCAAGCAGAGTATCACCACTATCAACCAAGGGAAGAGTCTGTCAAGCATGTGTATGATGTTTTGTTATCCTGGTTATATGATTGCAGCAAAGAATGGATACAATGTTAGTTAAATTTCAAGAGTTAAAAGTGGACGAGTCAGTTTAGGGAACTTTTGCTTTTACTAAACAGTAGAGTGGTATCACTGTCGACTAAGTGAAGGCACGTGTGTGCAGTGTGGTAATGTATAGGGCTATATATATCCATTGATATCTTATACGTTTGTAGATATAATGATGTTGTTCTCGATTGATTAACTGTGTCTAATTGTGCCGGATATATACTCGAGAGTCAAAACAATGATAAGAAAATTCTCTTGTCACAGCTCTAGTAATGTATGGAAATGAAAGTTAGCCAGCGGGGATTTAGAACATTTGTTGGATGGAGAGAAATGATGCGCAAATGATACGATGCATGTGTAAAGTGAATCTCCAAGATAGGCTTAGATCTGATGACCTCAGAGAAAGATTAAATATGGAAAGTATAAGGAGATGATGTTGGATATAGAGATGTGGCGACGTACATTTGAATGCAGAGGTGTACACACATGTGCATTCCAGATGAAGTTGATCTACATTTTTCGTGTCCCATAAACATAACCGAAATTGTAATTAAATGGAAACAAACAACTGTTAAATTCCAAGGTCGGAAGTTATGAATTAAATTACGCAATACAAAATAGAAAAGAAGAATGCAATATCTTGATGTTTACAATTCTAGGAATGTCGATTTGTGATTATATAAGAGAAAAATAAATAATAAAAAAACAGAAGAGAGCAGACTGACATCTTGACACCTTTCCATCCGCAAGCCATATACCAACCAACTCCACAAAACTATTCTCTCTCTCTCTCTCTCTCTCTCTCTCTCTCTCTCTCTCTCTCTCTCTCTCTCTCTCGGCGATAAACAACAAGCTTAATTGTAAACAAAACTTATACTTTTAAATTCGTCTCTGTGTTGATTTGGAGAATAGCGACAAAAGAATTGTCAGATGTATAAATTATATATACATTCAACAGTAAGTGCAGAACTGGAAACTTCGTTCGTATGGTCATATTATAAAAACAAAGGATGAGAATTCTTGCATTAGTAGATATATAGCATTTGAGGTAGCAGAGTTAAGAAAAGCTTGGAAGGAACTGATGAGGATGGATTTGAGATAAAGAGAGATAGATAAAGACCTGGTCAGAGATAATTTGTTTGGAAGTCAATTTTTATAAGTCATCCACTACATACCAGCATCTAAAACGGACGTTAAAATGATATGTTAGATTTACCTCTTACCACTGTGTTTGTGTTGTTATATGCGGTTAACTTTATTCTGGTCTTGTTTAGTTTTGGTGGTGATTTTAAGCCTGTATTTTATTGTTAAAGCGTTTATCTCTACTCAA
>NC_136486.1:125883724-125896224 GCF_053919585.1 Euprymna scolopes | reverse complement strand
AACCGTCTTTTAGAACTTCTCAGCAATATCAGGTTTGGCAAGTGTTCTATACTTAATTCTTCTTTGATGTCATCTCTCTCTCTCTCTCTTTCCCTCCCCCCTCTCTCTCTCTCTCTCTGTTTATTCAAAATCAAACGACAGAGACATAAAAGTCTTGATACCTACGTGGTGCTGCTGCATTAAGGCTTAAAAATAGCTCCAGACGAGACAATAAGATAACAGACTTTCATTTTGTTAAAGAGATCAACATACAGTAAAAATCGGAAGCTGGTGTCGAGCCAACGCGCAGCAAATATTTTGACGCCGATTCACAGAGGTGGTCGATGTGGTTGGTGCGAGATTTCTCAATGACTGAATAATCAGAGGTGGTTAGAAGTTTTTGCCAGATTTAAATTCTATACATACTTCTAGTAAATCTCAGCTGTTGATTTCGCTATGTGGTTTTAGTTAGTTTGTCCATTTAATGTCATATCAATCCTTTTGGGATACTTATTATTGAACCATTGTATTTTATGGAAATAATTTAACATACGTTATTCCATTGAAACCTTAAGATAAATGTTCATACAAGGATCGTTTTAAAGATAAAGCGCCTTATTTTTTAATGAAAAAAAGTGGAAAAGCTACGATGACTGCAATCTTATTAAAACGAACGAATTTATTTTTTTCTACATAGTCATCACCATTATCAATGCACATTTGCCAGAAATTCAGCGACGCATTTATGCTCCTGACGCACGTCCATGACAGACATTGCTTTCTGAGTCTTACACCACCAATATATGCAACAGAGAGATGAAATTTCCAGGTCATTAATGCATAAGTTCAGCTATCATAAAAATACAATTTGCAAACCCTTTTGATACATTTATGCGAAAAAATAGGAGGTTTTTCCTTTTGGAACGACCCTCGTACATTTCCCAATGGTATTATAGTGAAAGTGAATCCGAATGATCTACCGAGATGGAGTAAGAGAAACGAATACCAACATTGATTACAAACTAAACATACCCGTTCAAATCCTATCGGTTCCATCACACCACTTCCACCATAAATAGTAGCAAACTTTATATAGTCTCTCCTGTGAGTATCTTATTCTACAAAGACTTGGAAAACTATTGTTGCACTACAAGCCGGTAATAATCAAGACAATAACTGTAGTATAATTGATAAAAAATTTTATTAGCAAAAGTATGTTACATAAGTATACGTCACGATTCTTGGGCTATAACTGCCGCGAATCGCAGTATTTACTTCATTCTCACTGCAGAATCGTGTGACACAAATTTGGCTCATGTTTGAATAAATCCTGAACCTTAATGCTGTGAGGTGAAGGTCTCGGATCTTTCATCATCAGTGTTGTGGCTTTCCACGCCAGTAATGATGAAGACAATAAAAAGTATATTAACAAAAGTATATGACAGAAGTATACGTCATGATTCTGGGTTCATAACTGCCACGAATCTTTTCATGACGTTCAGAGGTAACTATATTTGTTGTCTCTGGGTAAGTCCATTATTTCTGACATGGGTAGATCGGTTTACCTCCTAACAAAAACCAACTCCAATACCATAATCGACTTGGTCTTTCTTAAAGTATTCCATTTTAAAGCATTAAAATGTTAATGGTGAAACGAAAGAAGGTTTTTAAACTTTAATTCCATCATTATTAATTTAACGAAATAACGATAATCCCCCAAAATAAAGAATTTAATAAACTTATAGGTTATACATGATATCGATTGATTCATATTGATTTAAACCCTGTTTTAAAAATTCCAAAGTCCATGACGATATCCATCGCATCACTATTTGGTTGTCGTTTGCGTTATATATAGAACCGTACATTAGTTTGTCTGTTCAGATTCTACATGCTCTGTACATAAAAATATCTAAATTTACCTACAGTAATAGATTATTAATTTTTATGTGTAAAATATTAAATCACCTTTAAAAAATGTCAAAACTTACAAGTGTAGACGATCAAATATCCTCAATAGCAACAATGTTTTAAGCAATACAAACAGAATCAATAATAAAGTCTTAGCCACAACACATCGAATCAAACGCCTTCCCAAAATATCTTCTTTATTTACATCATTTAATTATTACCATTATTCCCTCCCGTAAAATTTCGTTTCACTCCTGCTTTATTTACATAATTTCATTCCTTTTACTTTTTATCCCCCCTACCTTACTTCTGTTGTGTAGGGAGGGGGAAGATATTGTCTGTTGTGTGTATGTCGTTCATTACGTATCCTTTATTCGAGCGGCGTATGCGTGATATGTATACGCGTGATATACATGTGGGTGTTTCTTTGTATCTATGTTTCGGTGTGTGCACAGCCGTGGTAGTCTGTCTATGTATGTACCTGTATTTGGCCGTGGTCATAATGTCTTATCGTCTAATTTTATTCGTGTGTTCATATGTGTATTAATTCATTCGACATACTTCAGTTCCTGACTTTTTTTCTGCGTCGACTCTTCGGGCCTGGAAACGACGGATAGACGAACAAACGACTGGTTTCTTTTAACTGAATGCTTTCAGCGTGGCCGCAGCCGAGACTGAACTCACTACACGAGTTCGTAGCGTAATTCAAATCTTGTCGGTAGCTGAAGACTTAGTGCTTTGCCAGGGCTATCAAGGGTATTTTTTTATCGTGGCGCTATCACTAGATGAGGTGCCTACCACGGCTTAAGAGAGTCCCATCTACCCTCGAGAGAAGGACAGGTCATGCCAGTTGCATCGCGGTACATACAGTACCTCGCCTTCCCAAATGGTCACCTATCTTGTACTGACCAGGCTCAACGTTGCTTAACTTCGGTGATCTCGTGAGGACCGGTGTGTCAATATGATTGATTCTTTCTGGGTTTTAGCAGTTCCGCATTTTTCTTTTGTTGGATGACTTATCTTTACATATCTTTCTTCTATGCATCTTTACGAAATCTCAACCGTTCCATTCAAACTTGAAACATCAACTGACTTGCATGCGAGAGAAAAGATATCTTCCTCTTTTTCTTTCATGATCTCTCTCTCTTTTCTTTCCACGTTCTCTCTCACACATACCCGATTGACCTATTCAAGGTGCTATTGTCGATCCAGCTACCGAGTTTGACATACATCAGCAACTTAACCCTTGAACTCTTTTTGTACTAACTAACCTTCACAGCAAAATCATGTTTCAACATGCCGGCGTAACCTGGTATAGATAACATATCACTAGGGCTATGATAACAGAATATTCTTTTCATTGTTTTGGCTCTCAAGTATATATCCGAAACAGTGAGATACAGTTAATAAACCGAGAAACACATCACTCTATATAAAAGCATCTAAGGTATCAACGGATGCACACTCGAGAGTCAAAACCATGAAAAGAATATGCTGTTGTCCTAGCCCTACATATCACATCTTCCCATCACTTTTCATCTTATTTACCCTTCCTCTAACCATTTAAGACGTGTAATGTACAAACAAACAAGCAGGATTACCAGAGTTTTAGTGTTATATAGATTAATGAAAATAACGTCTACTTGATTAGTGATAAGACTAAGTAACTCACACAAACAAACAAACAAACAAACACACAAACAAAAACAAAAAAATTTATGTCATTTTTTTAGTACTGTTTTCAAATGGCAACATGTATAACGGACGTTAAACCGGATATTATAATAATACTAATAAATTCGCAAGGTAAATACCGTCTAATAGACCAGTTTGCAATGGTAAAATCCTTTCTTCTATCACGTCAGAAAGTTGTGTGTTCGTATTATGCCAGGTTATTACTTTGTGAAAGTCCTATAGCTGTCTATTTTTCATGGATAGATGAGAAACAAGCAGCCATCCATGTTAACTAAAGTAACTGAACTTATGCATCCATGACCTGAAAGTCTAATCTCTCTGTTCCAAATATTGATGGTGTGAGACCCTAAAAAAGCAACCCCTGCCATAGATCTGCGTCAGAAGCAGAGATGCATCATTGAATTTCTAACAAATGTGCATTGAGAATGATGGTAATTATGTAGACAAAAGGTCGATCGTTTTAATGGTACCACTCCTGTCTTCATAGCTCGTCAACATTTTGAGTTAAAAAAAATAGGACTTATTACTTTTGGAACGACCCTCGTATGTCTAAAAGCAGTGATATGATAGCTGAACTGTACCAGTTTTTACTTGCTTGCGAAATACATAATGTATTGTGTATCACTAAGAAGAATGCATTAATGGAGAAGTGTTCAACTAAAGTAAAGTTGGAACAGATACTGAGGGCATTGTCAAGGCTGCTGCGAGGAAGGTGGACTCTCTCTACCGTGTTAGTTACTTCCGCTTGAAAGTATCCTGTACATCTACAAGGCTACTATTCGCCCATGTATGGAGTATTGTTGTCACATTTGGGCTGGTGCATCTGCTACTAGTCTCTCACTCCTGGACAAGGTTTAAAAGAGAGTCACCAAGCTAAAAGATCAGCTAGGGTTCAACCTCAGTGGCATCGACGAAATGTTGCATTCCTCTGTTTTCCAAGTATTTTAATAATAGATGCTTTGATGAACTACAAGTCCTTGTACCCTCTCGATGAAAACACCCCCGACAAACCGATCAAGCAGCAAAATCCCACCTCTACACAGTAGAGATCCCCAGATGCCAGAAAGCCTTCTATTCTAATAGTTTCTTCCCCAGAACTGCTAGAGTTTGGAATTCCCTTCCGGGTTCCTGCTTCCCTGACTGTATTGTTATGCAGAAGTTCAAGAATCGATTACTGTAGGAAAGACCAATCAGCTATTTTATGTTTAAAAAATCCCCGCTACATGTCAAGTCCCCATATTTGTTTAACTATTAATGATAGTAAGATTAAAGTGGTGCCATTTTTAAGCTAAATGCATTAAGTTTTTTGTAAAGCTATTGCTTTTTTATTTCGTTTCAGATTCAGTAATGGCGTTCACTCAACCAGAAAAGGTGTTTGGTGTGCTTAAATTTGCAAACATTTAATCATGGACACTTGTTCAACGTGCATTTCGCAAAAAAAAATTCGGAAAACAGCCACCAGAAACAAAGTTCATAATGAGATGGCATGGTAATTTCATGGCAGATGCCCAGCTAAGAGATCGGTTCGAATAACAGAAGCTGTTGCAACTATTGACAATGCAATGCTGCGACGCGTTTTGCAAGAATTGGACTATCGGCTTGATGTGTCACATTGACCATTTTTGAACGTTCTGTGAAAAACGTGGGATTACAATCTTTCTGAATATGCCAGATGCGTTTTCATATCCTTAATAGTTCTCGAGATATTCAATGTCAAAATGTACCGAAGACTTTCAGAACAACCTGTATATACCTTTCCAGGACTTATCAACTTTCTACAAATTGCATTGTTTGACTCGATGCGACAACCATTTAATTTTAGAACAATTAATTTTAAAATTGGGTAAAATCGGAATGTTTTATCTCAGTGACATCAGATTAATTACCAACCATAGTCTTTAGTGATAGAACTGTAACGTTACACCCACATCTAAACACGTAGATCCAACACGTTGCATGCAATCTGCGTCGCAAAGGAGACCGAGACAAAGAATAACTCGAACTCACTTTTTCGTGACAAAGACATATTTACTCATTCTTACGCCAATAATAGTCTCAGGAACAACACATCCAATCAAAAGCCTTTCCAAAATGTTTTCTTTATTTACATCATTTAATTATTAACGTTATTCCTTTGATTTTCGTAACGGCTGTGACCTCTCTCACGTGATCGTCCTCTCAAACATCTTCTTTCTCTTCTTTCTAGATTTTTTTTACAGTGACGTCATTTCGCAGTTCATATGCGTTTGCATACGCGCTTTGTTAACGAACGACCTGTTTTTTTAATATGTGTGAAAGGTGAACCCGTACTATTATATATATATATATATATATATATATATATATATATATATATATATATATATATATATATATATATATATATTCTATCAGCAAACTGTGCCTCGTTTTTTTTTTTCTCAGAAACCGAAGATTGTCTTCATTTTTCATTTGTAGGTAAATAGAGACGTTACTTTGAATACTTATTGAACAGTCTTTGTGTGTTGTAAGCGGATAGGGTTGTACGAGTCGCTTTGTGTAAGTCTAAGCGTAACCAATAAAACCGAGCATTTACAACCATGATTTTAATTGTGTTTTTTTATTTGTGTGTCTTTGGCAGCGAAGGCCAAGTTGCACATAATGTTTTCAAATTGATTGATTGTTATAAGCAGACGGTGATAAATTGGTAGAAAAATTGAAAAGACCAAATTGATTTCATTTGATTGCGCGAGACAAAAATAAACAGACTGGAATAGACATGTTTCCATTGGAGAGTTTAATCCTTTCTTTTCATTACAATGCAAACGTTATATTATACGTTCAACTGGCGTACAAATGTAATGACCTTTAACTTCTGACCTTGAAATTTTAATCATTTCTAAGGTCAGAACATAAATGCAAATGTTGAAAACAAATAATTAATTTTATCTATAGGCAGACATTTGAATGTAATACCATTTTTTTTCAATAACCTTTCAATCAGAATATTCTCTATTTATTTATTTGCGGACTGCTATCCTCATCTTCATAGTTATCGTAGCCTTGACGCCTTCACGTCGGGACTACTCAAACAGAATATTGACGCGCAGGTCCAACTGTAAAACCCAGTTGCGCGCGTGCAGACGTGTAAACATCGTTTCAGCTGCGCCTGCGCGCACATTTCCATTTCTACAACCACGCAAATTCAGTGGACTTATAAACGAAGCTGTCTTTTCACGCGGACGACTTGGGAAGTATCTTACGTCACAAAGATGGTTTTTTTTTTTTTTGTATCTAATCGGATTTCGAAGAAAACAAATTTCAAAAATGTGTTTTTTCTGACAGCGTTCGTGGAGCCGGTTTGGACATATAAAAAGGGCATTTTGCGCCCAAACGAATCAGTCGTCCCCCAAGTAGTATGCTATAGACATCAACGTCGATCTCCGTCCCCAGGACGTTAAACGCACACACGCCCGTTAATCAATTCTCCTCGTGGAGATGGACTTTTTACCCTAATGGATTTTTCCTCCTTTCTATCTCTTTGCTAAAGTAAGCAACGGACTTTTATGTTGTTATTTCTTCCTAAAAAGAACTGGTTATTTCTAACCAAGAACTTTTACTTTTCTACTTCATTTCAATTTATTACCTCAGTCACAGGAAGATACTTTCATTTAAGAAGAGGTTAGTCCCGCAAATTAATTGTTGTTTCATGAGGTTACGGCCAACTATTTTTCTGGCCTTCGTCAACTGGTTAACCGTGACTGGATAGAGAAGGTTAAGTCTCTTACTGCTTCCATAGTTATTGTCTCACAACTAATCCTCTGGCCGGCTTTGAACTCGCTATCTTCAGACAATGCTCACCTGGAACCATAGAGATTCAATGTCTCTATCCACTGCGCCACGGGCCTCAAAAGGCATTCCTTTCCTGTCATGGTTAACCCCCTGACGAAGGCCAGAGGAATAGTTGGCCGAAACGTCATGAAACAACAACTATGAAAATGAAGATAATAGTCCGCAAATAAATATACAAATTCCTCATCTCAAAGGATTCCAATAATAAAACAGAATATTTTCTGTTTCGGATTTTAAGATGATGATTGATAATCTATATTTTGGACTACTGTACGCATTCTTTCATAACCTTTCGGCCAATTTAATCTTAGATCTTCAGATCTTGTCAAACTCGAGAAATCTCGATGGAAACGTTCAGTTTGAAATTTCGTACAAATTCACAAATCCGGTATCTGAAGTAAGTCGAAAGTTATACATGCCGGAATATTTTTAGATGCTTCTATGGTCGTATTCAAGTCCAATGTAAACACATTCTTGTTGAGCCGCCTTCTTAAATAATCAAATTCTGTCCAATTATCTCCATCATTACTAATCATCATAGTGTGACCTTACCGTCCACCTGGCAATTATTTAACCTTATGCTCGAGTGGCATTTGAGCCTTGATAAATTGTGACTTCTTAGTAAAAAAAAAATCCAAGATGTCAACAGTAGTCAGGATAATCTGCCTAAGATTGATTAGTTTGAATGAAGCCACATTTATAAAGTGCAACAATCGATTAAATGTGTCTATGACCAAATATATCTTAATCTATTCCTTTAATAGGAACCACAGATTTTAGGGTCATAACCTAAAAGTAATCAGTTCGAATCATGTCAGGATTATTACATCACTTTCACTAATATCCTTGAGAAAAGTACGAATGCAAACTCATCAGAAACGGAAATGGAAATGTGTTCTGATGATGAAGTTGTTGCACTTGTACGAAAAAAATAATCCCGAGCCATTCGTTAAAAAATTCCTTTGCTTGTAAGTTAATTAATCTCTTGCGATTTCTGCATTAGTCTTCTTCCAAGAATTTACGCTAGTCTGTACATTGTTTTAGGGATCAGTTGTTTACCATGCCAAACAATTTCGTGGATTTAAAAACAAAACAATATTTTATCTCATGACTCCCCAACAATGTTGATCAATCATCACCTGTCTTAAATCAAGGAAAAAAAAGTTCCACTTATTAAATCTAGTTTTTGTTTACAGGTTAATGTTTTGCCGACCTATTAATGTTATCGATGTTTTCTTTTACTCAATAAAAAAGTGTTTGTTTATTTTAAAAACGACTGTACTTTTTATAGAGTTCGAAAATATCTACTATACTTCTTTTCACTCTCATATGGTTATTTGTATAATATTATTGATCAAGTTCAGAATTATTTCTAAATTGAACTAGAAACCAAGGGATCATCAGTTGTTTACCATGCCAAACAGTATTTTTTCTCATGACCAGCAGTATTGATCAATCATCACCTCCCTTAAAACAAGAACAAAAACGTTTCACTTATTAGATTAAGTTTTTGTTCCAGATTACTTTTTCTTATCTAATCATGTGATTAATATTTTACTTCTTCCAATCGTCTCTCAATCTTCGATAGAGTCCAAAAAAAGATTCTTCAATCTAATAGGTCTCACTTTGTCAACTAAACTCCAACACCTCGATAAATTCGCTTAGCAATAAAATCACACCCCTTCACTGTTCCTAAATGCCAGGAAGTTTTCTACTCTAATAGACCCCCCCCCCGAACAGCTTGACATTGGAATTTATTTTCCTGCTACCTGTTTCCCTAACTATACTGATATGCACAAGTTTAAATGTAATATTAGCCAACATCTTGTTAATCTTTCCTAGGCATGGTCCCCAATAGTAGCCCCTTAAGTCAAATTGGCGATATGCTTTGTTATGGATGAACGTGAGTAAATAAAAAAAATATTATTGAATTGACTTATTGATTGGAAAACTATCACTTGAACGAAGCGATACTTTTTATAATAAAGTATTCACTCATTGACTAACAAATAGTTAGAACCCATAGAATTCATTTATCTAAGCATAATGGAGCCTCCCAACCTGCTTATATTATAACGTGGTAGGAAAAAACAAACAAAAATAATTAAATCCGATTCGGTCTTTCTTTTTCAACACAAATCGTTTATTACCGATTTTTTTCTCCCCATCTCGACGTCAGCTTAAACGTCTCTCACTGCCACATGTCCATTTCACTTGGTAACGTTTCTCCTTCTTCCGACCGCACGCTAGTCACAGCCAGCCGATTCCCCCTTCAATTTACACGTCTGTCTTCTTTGGCGCTGACTTTGTTCTCATCGACCATGTGGTGTTCTTTTTTTCTTTTTCTTCAGACGCAAGCACGAGCACACTTGCCAATTTGCATACACGTCCAAGCGTTGCTTCTACTGCTAATACAATCGCTTGCCATCTATCCTTCGCTGCTGTTGATATTTTTATATGCGCTCTGTTATGCTAACTATCTAGTTTCTGATCTCAATTAGATTAGTTCTAACTAAACTGGCCAGACAGTTGAATACAGACTACTAAATTCAATAACAGCATTCATAGAAAAAATTCCGAATACATTAATTTATTTTACCATAACCAGATGCATTTTAATTATAAAATAGATGAAAAAAAAAAAATGAGTTAAGAACTTTGAAGACTCGTATCTCGTAACAATTCAAACCTAACCACATACATCTCTGCATTTGTTATATAAATAATTCATAATTTCTAATCTTTTCATTTATATTAATAAAGTTATGGGGAAATTCACATCTGTGTGTGTGTGTGTGTGTGTGTGTGTGTGTGTGTGTGTGGCTTGCATCAGCCAAATTTTGATAATTGCACACGGAGTTATTGCCGTTTTTATTTACTAGTAATTGAATATTTATTCAAATCAAAAATGAATGAAGACTCAGAAAATTCTACAAGGTCCCACTCCTAATGCTAAGAATAGATTTCTAAATAACAACGTTATTATTTAGAAATCGATTATTAACATGTTAACTACTCCGTACATTTATCAAAAAGTGCAATAGCATAAAATAAAACGAGATTTTAGATAAAACTAGCACGGTGCTCGGCATTGACTGGTCATAGAGTACGCTTAAATATGATATTTTAATTTATGCAGATTTTGTATTTATTATTTTGGAGCTATTTCTCTATTGATTACTGTATTGTACCCAATATATAATAGTGATTCTAAAATTAAAAAAATATTACTTAGGGTACTAGAATCGAACCCAAAAGATTTAACTATCAGATAAGTACTGTATTTAAACACTTATGTATTAGTTAAAATATTGATTCCGCCGATTCTATACGATAAAATCATGCAGGCGTCTTATCTACATTTTAACATAAATATGTTAAAATGGACAATGCCCAAACATCATTAATTCATTACCCACACAGCATCAGTCGTACAGCTCAATAGTGAGAAGTCTTGACTGTCATTTGGGTGGCCGGTTCCGATCCTGACTTGAGGCAGTTGCATGTCTAGCCGCACTGATGAGCTGTGAAACAGTACTGTATGTGGATGACATATATATATATATATATATATATATATATATATATATATATATATATAAGGGGGTTAGAACAAGAGTCTAAAGAGCAGAGTATATTTTAATGTATTAGTAAATTCATTAATACAATTAAAATAAAAGAAAAGAAAACAATGCTCGTTGTAATGTAGATATATAATAAGCTCGATAGACATATATATCCTAGAGCTATTTTTATATTAAGAATAATTGATAATTTATAATTAAAATTAAAAATCGGTTTCACAAGGAAGAACAAACAAAATCAATAAATTGTACGATCGTTTCGAAAACGATGTTTTTAGTGAGATAGACAATAATTCTTGGATAATAATTTTATCATTTGGTTTTTTGAAACAAAGTCTCCTCATCAGCAAAAATATTGGGTGTTTTTTTTTTTAAAGACACCAAAAATAAAACTAGCATTTTTTTTTAAGTAAGGCAGATGTATCTTTTAATGGTCTGCCTTTTAAAGCTCGTAAGTATCATCGTCAATGCATTCATTGGGATGTTAAATGTTGCCTGATAAAAAGTATGCCCCCCCTCTCCATGTGTAAAAAACACGAAACTATATTTAACATACGATCATCAGATCTCGTAAAGACAATCATGACTGTACAGATATGTAGAAAGATGAGCAGATCAAGGCTAGAGGACAACATCCGGAAGTGAACGGGGCTGATACTGAGTAACATGCTCTGAAAGGCAGAAAATTCCAAAGAATGGAGAAAGCCGGTTGTCAGATAATCTTTGGTGCCCCAATCGTCGTCCATACAATAGTCGAGATCAGACGAGATGACAGAAAAGTATGTTTGGTGGTAATGGCGAGGCCTCTACTTTTGAGGTTTGAATATTGTGGAATGACTACTTAGTTACCATTAATGCCAGGTCGATTCTTATTTAGTATCTGTCAGAGTCTCATCTACGGTTTGAAAGCCATATTTTTGGCAGAGAAAGAGTCAACTATTTTTTAAGGAGTTAAAATAATTTTTAATCTCATTTATAAAACTAACTATGTCTGTCTGTTTATCTCCACTTTTTAAAACTGTATCTTAAATAATACAGCATAATCGCGCCTGCACAATGGTTCTTGTTAGATCCCTGAAGTTAACCAACATAGAGCCTGGGCGGTGCTGGATGAGTGACCATTTTGAAATTCTAGACGGTGTACGTTATCTTTGCATGATTGGAAAATACATACGACTGTTGACAACTTGAGAATTCTATATTCCTTGTAAACTGCCTGGGCTAATACCACACCAAGTATAACCGGTTTGTAATCCTAAGTATGACATGGGGGCAAATTCGAAATGGTAATTTGCAACAACTTTCAGCTATGCATGTCAAATTTAAGTTCAAGTAATTACTTGGATTTCCAAATGAGAGGGAAAATTAATTCATCTGCTCATCTTCAGACTATGAGTGAGAAATAATAGTAAAAACTAGACTCTCATGCCTCAGTAGAGCACTTTCTTTGTATGACATCAAAGTATGTCCGATGGTGAAGCATCAATTTGAGAGTTTTGT